>NC_041387.1:658140773-658147324 GCF_002162155.2 Triticum dicoccoides | reverse complement strand
TGAGATTAACTGCGCCCACTCCCCCATGTCCCATGATTATCGTGCCTTTACGGCGAGTGGGAACCGCCGCCGGAAGACGTGCGGTCGGTTCGGGCCGCAGAAGATCCGTGCACGGGCCGAGGCATGGAAGTAGCGGGCCCCGGCCTGCGGCGGCGTCCCGTCACGCGCGTGGGCTGGCAGGCTCTCCCAGCCGAAGGGTGCCACATGGCGCGCGGATGGCGGGCGGCCAGCCTGCCGCCTGGCTAGCGCGCCAACTGGTTCCCGCCTTCGGATTTCGAGGAGACTTCGCCGAGAAGGCACGCATAAGAGAAGCCGGCTCCTAGATGCCGGCTCTTCGGGATAGGAAGCTGGCCGAGCTTCTCGATTCCCCCTTTTGGCCGTGAAGCCCAACCAGCTTCGGGGACTACTGTTGGAGTAAATGACCACGGGTAGCCTAACCGGCTCCCTTTGTCCCTTAGAAAAAACAATGGGCCGACCGAGCCTTGAAGCGCCCAAGACACAGGGCCGCCTTCTTCCGGCCGGCTATCACACAGGACGGCTACCGGAAGGCGGCCCGGCCATAAACCCTCTTGGGGGACGCCATGATGGGGCCGACTCCAAGATGCCGGACATGAAAAGACCGACTCCAAGAAGCCGGCCCAAGAGAGCCGACTCCAACAGGCCGGCCCCTGGCAGGCGGCCAGGGGCCGTGCCCTAAAAGTCTACCCCCCATAACGATGATGGGACGGGGCGTAGCAACAGTGGACCCTGCCACCCCCGAATCCCGGAGCACGCTTGGCTACAGTACGCCGTACAGGACAGCCATCCCCATCCGGCGTGGCACTGTTGCCATGCTGATCATGACGCCCTCCACGACGGCCTGCCAGTACGGCCCGTAGGCGGCGGGCCCCTTCGGTTAGAGAGACACCTGAAGGCGGCCCGGCCTCCCCCAGCCGGCCTAAGGCATGGCCGGCTTCCTATAGCTGGCTTGCTTCCCTCCTCAGGGTGTGCACACCATTAAGGAGACAAGACGAGGTAAGGCTACAGTGAGAGCCCGCAAGGCGGCGACACTGTAGCCATGCTTACCTCGACAAAGCCCTCGTCATCATAGGCGAGGCAATAGTAACCAGCCCCCGACAAGACCCCCAAGCGGTGGGGCCGGCCTGTCGACCAATGGGCCGGCAGCCAGCGGGACCCACCAGTCGGCGGGCCCCAGCAGCCGGCGGAGAAGCCGACGATCATAGACACTGACGGCTAGGGCCCGCGCCCAGCCGGATTACCATTGTACCCCCGGGGGGTAGGCCTATATAAACCCCCCCAGGACACCCATGCAAAGGGTTGATCTCATAGAGTTTTAGACACCACGATAGGGAGAGAAGAGAGCTAGCCTTGCCCTTCTTCCTCCTCCCACCGAACAGCTCAAGGAGCCTCTTGTAGCTTCTTGTCGATCTAGTGATCATGCGGAGACCCCGCAAAGCAGGAGCAGGGGTATTATCTCCACGGAGAGCCCCCAACCTGGGTAAGATCCGACGGCGTGCATGTCTTTGCCTTATCCTGTTTCCAGGCACCGGCGATGTCTTACTGGCTCCCACAACAATAAGCCATCCGTTGGCATATGTCGCACCTACCACCCGACACCCATCTAATCCATTGATTACTAAAGCCCAAGTGCTTCATCATAAACAAAATGGAACTGTGGTTGACCTTATCAAATGCCTTCACAAAATCAATATTGAAGACAATAATTTCTTTCTAAGATTTATGGCACATATGTATATATTCAAGACTCCATGCCAGGCAGTCTTGAATATTTCTGATTTTGATAAATCCATATTGATTCTTGCTAATTCTAGATATAATAATCTGTTGGGCTCTGTTAGCAAGTAATTTATAAGGGAAATATGCCCTAGAGGCAATAATAAAGTTGTTATCTATATTTCCTTATATCATGAAAACTGTTTATTATTCATGCTAGAATTGTATTAACTGGAAACTTAGTACATGTGTGAATACATAGACAAAATATAGTGTCCCTAGTATGCCTCTACTTGACTAGCTCATTAATCAAAGATGGTTATGTTTCCTAACCATACACATGTGTTGTCATTTCATAAATAGGATCACATCATTAGGAGAATGATGTGATGGACAAGACCCATCCGTTATCTTAGCATTATGATCGTTTCAGTTTCATTGCTACTGCTTTCTTCGTGACTTATACATGTTCCTCAGGCTATGAGATTATGCAACTCACGAATACTGGAGGAACACCTCGTGTGCTATCAAACGTCACAATGTAACTGGGTGATTATAAAGATGCTCTACAGGTGTCCCCGAAGGTGTTTGTTGGGTTGGCATAGATCGAGATTAGGATTTGTCACTCCGTGTATCGGAGAGGTATCTTTGGGCCCTCTCGGTAATGCTCATGACTATAAGCCTTGCGAGCAATGTGACTAATGAGTTAGTTGCCGGATGAAGCATTACAGAATGAGTAAAGAGACTTGCCGGTAACGAGATTGAACTAGGTATGATGATACTGATGATTGAATCTCGGGCAAGTAACATACCGATGACAAAGGGAACAACGTATGTTGTTATGCGGTTTGACCGATAAAGATCTTCGTAGAATATGTAGGAGCCAATATGAGCATCCATGTTCCGCTATTGGTTATTGATTGGAGATGTGTCTCGATCATGTCTACATAGTTCTCGAACCCGTAGGGTCTGGACGCTTAACGTTCGATGATTTGTATTATGAGTTATGCGTTTTTGATGACCGAAGTTTGTTCGGAGTCCCAGATGAGATCACGGATGTGACGAGGATTCTCGAAATGGTTGAGCCATAAATATTGATATATTGGATGGCTATGTTTGGACACCATAAAGGTTTCAGAAGAGTTCAGGCATTTTTCGGGGAACCGAGGGGTTACTGGAACCCCCCGGGGAAGTTATGGGCCTAGATGGGCCATAATGGAGTAGGAGAGGGAAGGCCACAAGGTGGCGCGCCCCCTCCCCTTAGCAGTCCGAATTGGAGTAGGGAGAGGGGGCGCGGCCCCCTCTTTCCTTCCCCTCTCCCTCTCCTTCCCTCCTTCCCCCTCTTGGATTAGGAAAGGGGGGGGGGGCGAATCCTAATAGGTTTGGAGTCCCAGTAGGACTCCCTCCTTGGTGCGCCTCCCCCTTGGCCGGCCTCCTCCTCCTTCCTCCTTTATATACGGGGGCAGGCAGGCACCCCAAAGTACAACAGTTGTTCTCTTAGCCGTGTGCGGTGCCCCCTCCACAGTTTAACACCTCAGTTATATCGTCGTAGTGCTTAGGCAAAGCCCTGCGCCGGTAACATCATCAACAACGTCACCACGCCATCGTGCTAATGGAACTCTCCCTCGTCCTTAATTGGATCAAGAGCTCGAGGGCCGTCATCATGCTGAACGTGTGCTAAACATGGAGGTGCCGTACGTTCGGTACTTGGATTGGTTGGATCGTGAAGACGTTCGACTACATCAACCACGTTACTAAACGATTCGGCTTTCGGTCTACGAGGGTACGTGGGCACACTCTCCCATCTCGTTGCTATGCATGTCCTAGATAGATCTTGCGTGATTGTAGGAAATTTTTGAAATTACTACGTTCCCCAACAGTGGCATCCGAGCCAGGTCTATGCATAGATGTTTTATGCACGAGTAGAACACAAAGAGTTGTGGGCGATGATAGTCATACTGTTTACCACCAACGCCTTAATTTGATTTGTAGGTAAGAACGGTTCTTGCTAGAAGCCCGTAGCAGCACACTTGACGAAAATCGTTGTGGTTTTGATGCGTAGGTAAGAACAATTCTTGCTAGAAGCCCGTAGCAGCCATGTAAACTTGCAATAACAAAGTAGAGGACGTCTAACTTGTTTTTGCAGGGCTTGTTGTGATGTGATATGGTCAAGACATGACGTGATATAAATTGTTGTATGAAATGATCATGTTTTGTAACAGAGTTATTGGCAACTGGTAGGAGCCATATGGTTGTCGCTTTATTGTATGAAATGCAATCGCCATGTAATTGCTTTACTTTATCACTAAGCGGTAGCGATAGTCATAGTATGTGACGCCCTTGATTCAATCGTACACTTGTCATACACGCAAATGTGTACGATCAAGATTAGGGACTCATGGGAAGATATCACAACACAACTCTAGACACAAATTAAAATAATACAAGCTTTATATTACAAGCCAGGGGCCTCAGGGTCGACCCATCTTTAGTAACATGGTCCAGTGTAAAGTCATAGTAACCATAGTAACCGTGTGTCCAAACATCAAGGGGAAAACCCGAGGAATCACCCCCAGTGAATTCCACTCTATGTAATCATCAAGGTGAACGTAAGAGGAATCATCCCCGAGGTTCACACTTGAGGGGTTGCACGACAGAGTCATATCGGAAGTGGTTAAGGCGGAATCACCCTCGATGACCACGACCGAATAGCTACACTACATGGTTAACATCAGAAGTGCTGTAGAGGTCTCACCCTCGTCACTTGATAGTAACCCAGAAGTGTCGAGCAACTAAGGGGAAAGTCATGTGCGGTGCCGGGGCCTTGTCTTCGAAGATGAAGCAGGGGCAACAAGGACAAGGTGGGGGTCACTGATGGATCACTAACCAACCTATACTAAGCAGTTTAGGGTAAGCATGTAAGGTAACAATAAGCAGGTTACAAAAGCAGGCTATGCATCAGAATAGGAGCAAACAATAACAATAGCAAAAATCTAATGCAAGCATGAGAGAATGGAATGGGCGATATCGAGATGATCAAAGGGGGGGCTTGCCTGGTTGCTCTAGCAAGGAGGGGGTCGTCGTCGACGTAGTCGATCACAGAGGCAGCATCGGTCTCGGGGTCTACAGGAGAGAAGAGGGGGAAGAAACAGTAAATATAAAGCAAACATAGCATCACAAAGCATAATGTGGCAATAAGCTGTGTCGGGTGTGGCCTAACGTATGGCTACACGATATGGGTGAAGGGGGAATTCAACCGGGAATGTTTTCCCGATTCCGGACCTGTGTGACCGGAGGGGAATGTTCCATGTTCAGATAGTTAGAAGCATCTGACAGGTATGTGGTTAGCGTATTCGGTTTCGTCTCGTCGTTCTGCGCAACTTTCATGTATAAAGTTTTTTAATCTGAGCTATGGTTTATTTTCTATGAATTTTAAAAGATTTAAACATTTTCGGGAATTTATTGGATTTATTTAATTTGAATTAAAACTGTAGACAAAAATAGTGGGTGCACCCAGTGCAGTGCACCAGAATGCACCAGAGAGGTTGCCAGGTGGGGCCAGTCAACTGCACAGTGAGCAGTTGACTGGTAAATGGGCCTAGTGGGACGACATGTCATTGACTGAGGCCATCCCAGTCAGCATTGACTGGTCAACTGGGTCCAGTGGGGCCCAGTTGACAGCAGCTGTTAGACTAAAAATTGTGTTGGTATAATTAACTAAGTCAACTAGCACTGTGGGCCCTTTAGATTAGTGACAGAGCTAACAGTGGTTAATTAGGAGTTAATTTAAAAGCTACAGTAGAAGGACGTCAGTGCCTGTTAGGCGGACGGTTAGTATCTAATCGGCCTGACGCGCGGGCCCCACCGGAGTTTGAGCTCCGGCGCGCAGCGGTGCTGCTCCGGCAAGCGATAGAGAGGGCGGTGCTGCTCAAGTTCGTCGCACAGGCAACCAAATCAAGCGCCGCGAGCAGCTACGAGACGCCGAGGCTCACGCGCGTCCATTCATGGCTTCAGACGGGGCTAGGAAGGACGGGAACGACGGCGGCGCCGACCGCAGTGAACGCCGGAGTTCGGTCGAGCTCGGCATCGATGTTGTAGAGGGCAAAACAGCTAGCGTTCGTCACCTGCGGCACCTACGCGAGCTAGCGATGTGGATTGAAGGGAGTACGGGACCAATGGCCCACCGGAGCCTCGCCGGAGACGAGCGCGTGCGGCGGAGCAACTCGGCCAACGGCGAATCGGGCGCTAGAGCTCGCAATCGAGCGTGTGGAATGAGGGAAAGGAGGGAGACGCTCACTGCCGTTGCTGGGCAGGCTTGGGGAAGCCGGTGGTGGTCGAAGGGCGGCTAGGGCGGCGATGACGACGACGTAACACGGGGGAGGGGGCGAAGACGAGGTCACCGCGACCACTGCAGGGGCTCCGAGCTCCAACCCGAGGTGGCAGGCGGCGTAGGGAACGACGGAGGGGATGGTGAGCATGTCCTCGATGTGAGTGGGGGCCGGTAGCCGCATCGACGGTGAGATGTGGCGACGAGCTCAAGCGGCTGAGCTCGGGATCGAGCGAGAGAAGAGGGGAGATGTAAGGTGGATCTGGCGAGAGGGGGGTGAGTGGATGAGGACGGATGGGAGGCGTCCCGAGGTGCTCTCGTGGCGGCCTTATCCCCTCCGCGGCGATGCTGTAGCGACGGAGCCGACGAGGTGGTCCGGCGGGGACGGGCGCCCGGCTCGGGTCGGCGGAACAGTGGGGAGGAGGGAGTTGACCGGGGAGGGGTAGGTTGGCTGGCCCAGGTGGGCAACTGGGCCGGTTGGACCAGGGAG
>NC_041387.1:658133812-658140688 GCF_002162155.2 Triticum dicoccoides | reverse complement strand
AGAGAGAGGAAAAGATTTATTTGAGCATCCAAAGGATTTAGGAAAAATATGGGACTTGGCCCATTAATTCCTCCACATTTTTAGGTATTGCCACAAATAGTTTGGAGGCAAGAGGAATTGACTAGGAATTTTGGAAATTGGGAATGGCATATTTAAATGCTGCTGGAACACTAATTAATTTCCAGGGGCAATTTGGGAACTCCAAAGATTAACATGAAAAATACTTAGAGAATATTTTTCATATTGTGAACTATTTTGATTGCATGAAAGAAGAAGCAAATATTTGACATGAAATTTGAATTTGAATTTGATGCAGATTTTGGACAAGTGGCATTTTGGCATGATGATCATGATGACATGACCTTTATTAGGGGGATATTACTGTAGTGTGATGCTGGGGATGTTACAAGCCTCCTCCACTACAAGAAATCTCGTCCTGAGATTTAAGTGGGGAAGTAAAGGGTAACTTCAGAATAACTGACCCTTATAGGGTAAATTATCCGGTGAACAATACATGGAATGTTGTAGAAGTATCTCTCAAGCTAGAACTTAAGAAAACATAGAGAGCAAAGTATGAAGGTACAGTAGGAAGTTTCAAACGCATGGACAAACGATCGATACCTGATCAGAGTGTGAGAAGGGGGGATTCAGAGCAGCGAAATAGATCATTCTCGGACGGTGGCTCGTGAATTACATACAAAGGCAAGTATGAGGAATAACGTTGGCAACAGGGGTGTACATGAGAGTCAGGTTTCGATCCTGTGGAACTGTGGTTTATGGGCCCATCATGTGGGTTAAAAGCAGGAAGGCGCTATCATTTTTGCACGGTCATGATGGCAAGGCAGGTCAGAGGATAGCATGTCATTATGTTGGCAACAACGTTGGTACCAAGGGCGAGGGACGAAGAGAACCATTTTCCTGCTCGTAAGACGAGGCGGACTAGAAGGCAAAGTTCTCGTCCATCGGTGGTTACCGGAATGTCATCAACAATAGTAACAATGTCTCACTGACAAGGTTGTACATCAGGGTGTTTTATAAGTAGGGAATTATTTCTGCATATATCATATAGATCACAAGAAGGTTAAACAAACCAATGGAAAGGAAAATGAAATTATCGGATTAATCAGACCAATGGAAAGGAAAATGTGTTTACACACAAGAATTAGGAGTATATCCTTCCCAAGGGGAAGCGGAGCAGGATATACATGATATGACAGCAAGTTCAAAAGCATTTACATAAAGGGGGCGAGGGAAGAATCATGATATTACCCATACAACGGTGTTTGGATAATAGATCAAGAAACATTTCGCAATGTGCTTCCAATGTTCTTGTTGATATTCGGAATACCTTAGTCATGCTTCGAGGTAGCATGAAAATGGTGTTCCAAGTAGGGGCTGGAGTTGAAGATCACAAGAAATACTCAAGGAACAATTGTAGGAATAGCAAGGAGTACAAGGTATAACCAAGACATGATCAAACATGTGTTGGAAAGAAGACAAGGGGGGTTGTCGATGATAACTCAAATCATCAAAGGTCAAGGATGGTATTTCTCATCATGAATTTAATTAATATGCTGGAAGAGCTCAGGATGTTGATGATGATCACGGTACATTTGTCAAGAAATTTCATGAAGATGTAACCGATCGGCGACGACATCAAGTCAAAGGAATGATAAAGCGAAAGGTTATTGGAACCACGAGTACGACACAAACTCGAAATCAAGGTGAAACGATATGACAAGGAAGATCGACGTAAGCTTAGCTCATCATCAAAGATTGTGCTCTGGGAAGAAAGGACCAAGCAGCACAGTTACAATTTAGCACGATAGTGGTATAGCTGATTAGGCTAGGAATGACTTGAAGGATTATTAAAATCGCAAGCAACGAAAATTTCTTAGAGTTATAGAATCGGGGTGTGGAATTCAATTCACTTATCGGTGTTCTCGAGTGACTAATAACTCAAAACCCGGGGAATTCTGATATCGTGAGAAGCCATACTAGATGAAGACTCATAGGAAGCAACATAGTTATTTGTCCTTATCGAGATACCGGAGGGTAATATACGAAGGAAGATCAAAATAGAGGTTGCAGAGATGCATTGATCTGCAGAAGACAAGTGCTTTAACTTGTCCGAGAACTGGAATGAAAGAAGAACAATCACGGTCGGGACCATGATTGCAAAGAATCAATTTACATATGCAAGATGAGCTTATACCAAAGGACCATTTGATTATAAGAGAAGCTTCCATGATAAGATCTACATCGTGTCTATGGGCATGAACACAAAGTTCAAGGTTGACTCCCACTTCTTCAATGCATAACCTCTCATTTACTTCTCGCTTTTGACGAAGTTGTAGTGTAGACATTTTTATCCGGCGTAACACCAGTAGAGTATGACCCATAGAAATTTCCGGGTTCACACAAATTAGCGAAATCATTAAGTTCAACCCATAGGGGCATCTTGGGAACATATACCACAAACTCCACGAGTAAAATATCACAAGCTCGAAGGCAGAGCATGGTTGACAATAAACAGAGGATACAATTTACCGAAGGCAATATGTATCAGGGGAAGAGCGCACGAGATTTTGAATATGAAGGACATTGCCGGATAATAATCCAACACAGGATTCAGCGGTCCTCAATGGATCTGGTGTGAGTATCAGTACTCAACTAGAAGAGGGAAAGAATGCGAAGGCATTAAATTATAGAAACAGCTGAATAATTCGACGTTCAAGTTGAAGGGAACCAGGTGGACAATCAATTACAACATGATTGGCCAAGATCCAACTTATGTCTAGAAGGACGTATGAGCAGGAAGGTCAAATTTCAGGGTTCGACTGATGATTGCGAGCAATCGCAACATAATGAGTCAATAGGCTCAGGATGACAATGGCAAAGGATGTTAATGAATATTGCTGGACATGTGGATTTAACCATAATGCAGGCACACAAGACTTTCAGGAGCACTAGGCTGCAGAGGATCTTCAGGGGATCGGATTGCATTCGAAGAATTTTGTGAGGCATATGATCAACTGGGGATGAACAAATCCCTGATAAGTGTGTTGAATTATTCGTAGGGTTATTCAGGCAGAAAAGAGCTGCAAGGCAGTCGAAAAAAGGATTCTTGAAAGTCGGAGAATACTTTCAGGTATCTTGTAATAACAAGAACAGCTAGGGATGGAAGTAAGAACGACGAGGGTACGCAGTTATCCATAAGGATTCAACGGTGTTAGGGGATTGCAAAAGAAATCAACACAATTTCTCGGGAATAGATCAGAGAATATCTTCGAAGTCTTCTGGTGAAGCAGGCAACCATCCGGAATGAAGGGGCTCTCCGGGGAAAGTCGTTACGAGGACCTAATGTAGTTAGTAAATTCATTTACCCCGAATAGAAGAGAGAACAGAGTCCCAGAGTATAGACGAGGAGTAAAAGATCCTAATACCACCCATATGGCGACGTGGGCCCGTAAGACACACAATCACGTTAGGAAAAGATTTTGTAGTGACTAGACTCGACTTCGGCCAAGGAGTTGGAAAGGGGGCTACCTACAGGCAGTCGGCTCTGATACCAACTTGTGACGCCCTCGATTCAGTCGTACACTAATCATACACGCAAATGTGTACGATCAAGGTCAGGGACTCACGAAAATATATCACAACACAACTCTAGACACAATTTGAAATAATACAAGCTTTATATTACAAGCCAGGGGCCTCGAGGGCTCGAATACAAATGAGTCAGCGGAAGCAACAATATGTGAGTACAGACATAAGTTAAACAAGTTTGCCGTAAGAAGGCTAGCACAAAAGCATCTACGATCGAAAAGGCAAGGCCTCCTGCCTGGGAGCCTCCTAACTACTCCTGGTCGTCGGAGTTCGTCGCGTGGTAGTAGGCACCCTCGGGGTAGTAGCAGTCGTCGATGGTGTCGTCTGGCTCCTGGGCTCCACCATCTGGTTGCAGCATCCGAGAAGAATGGAAAGAGGTGGAAAAAGGGGAGCAAAGCAACCGTGAGTACTCATCCAAAGTACTCGCAAGCAAGGATCTACACTACTTATGCAACATTATCAAAGGAAGGCTATATATGTGGACCGGGCTGCAGAAATGCCAGAATAGAGAGAAGGCTAGTCCTATCGAAGACTAGCATCTTCTGGAAACCACCATCTTGCAGCAAATAGGAGGGAGTAGAGTAGCATAAAGTAAAGTAGTAGTAGTTTTATCAACCTCGGCCAGAGATCCTTTCTCGACTCCCTGCGAGAAAGCAATCCCAGAGCCATACTATCCAATTGTCATCACAATCCAATTCTCATCACCATCCAATTCTCATCATAAGTATCCAGTTCTAGTTGTATCGATCGGGATACAACTCCAAGTGTCCGTTACCTTAGGACAGGCTATCGATAGATGTTTTCTTCCCTGCAGGGGTGCACCAATTTACCTACCACGCTCGATTAACTCCGGCCGGACACACTTTCCTGGGTCTTGCCCGGCCTCGGCCAAACAATACGCCGCAACCCGACCTAGGCTTAAAAGAGAGGTCAGCACGCCGGACTAAACCTATGCCCCCAGGGGTCATGGGCCATCTCCCCGGAAACTCATGCACGTTGCGTACGCGGCCGGTGAGTAGACCTAGCTACCTCCTTCAACAAGGCAGGTGCTTACGCAGTCCAACCCGGCGCGCGCCGCTCAGTCGCTGACGTCTTTTAAGCTCCAGCTGATGCATACGACACAGAACTCCCATACTATGCCCACGTGATGGTTAGTGCTATCAAGCTAGAGGCCCCTCGGATATATCCAAATCGTAGTGGATTAGGAATGCGCGGTAACAAGCAGAGACTCATGAAAGATGTGACCCCGTTGCCCCGTCTCGAGGACTTGCGGCAAGGGCTAAGAATGCCCGGCCATGCCTCGTAATTATCTCCCGGGCACCTTCCAGGTCAACCCGTCTCCACATCACTCGCAACTATGCTCGCGCGGGTACCCCTCAGGGTCGACCCATCTTTAGTAACATGGTTCAGTGTAAAGTCATAGTAACCATAGTAACCGTGTGTCCAAACATCAAGGGGGAAACCCGAGGAATCACCCCCGGTGAATTCCACTCGATGTAATCATCAAGGTGAACGTAAGAGGAATCACCCCCGAGGTTCACACTTGAGGGGTTGCACGACAGAGTCATATCGGAAGTGGTTAAGGCGGAATCACCCTCGATGACCATGACCAAATAGCTACACTACAGGGTTAACATCAGAAGTGTTGTAGAGGTCTCACCCTCGTCACTCGATAGTAAGCCAGAAGTGTCAATCAACTAAGGGGAAAGTGATGTGTGGTGCCGGGGCCTGGTCTTCGATGATGAAGCAGGGGCAACAAGGACAAGGTGGGGGTCACTGATGGATCACTAACCAACCTATACTAAGGAGTTTAGGGTAAGCAGGTAAGGTAACAATTAGCAGGTTACAAAAGCAGTCTATGCATCAGAATAGGAGCAAACAATAACAATAGCGAAAATCTAATGCAAGCATGAGAGAATGGAATGGGCGATATCGGGATGATCAAAGGGGGGGCTTGCCTGGTTACTCTGGCAAGGAGGGGGTCATCATCGACGTAGTCGATCATAGTGGCAGCATCGGTCTCGGGGTCTACCGGAGAGAAGAGGGGGAAGAAACAGTAAATATAAAGCAAACATAGCATCACAAAGCATAATGTGGCAATAAGCTATGTCGGGTGTGACCTAACGTATGGCTACACGATATGGGTGAAGGGGGAATTCAACCGGGAATGTTTTCCCGGTTTCGGACCTGTGTGACCGGAGGGGAATGTTCCATGTTCAGATAGTTAGAAGCATCTGACAGGTATGTGGTTAGCGTATTCGGTTTTGTCTCGTCATTCTGCACAACTTTCATGTATAAAGTTTTTCAATCTGAGCTATGGTTTATTTTCTATGAATTTTAAAAGATTTAAACATTTTTAGGAATTTATTGGATTTATTTAATTTGAATTAAAACAGTAGACAAAAATAGTGGGTGCACCCGGTGCAGTGCACCAGAATGCACCAGAGAGGTTGCCAGGTGGGGCCAGTCAACTGCACAGTCAGCAGTTGACTGGTAAATGGGCCCAGTGGGACCACATGTCATTGACTGAGGCCATCCCAGTCAGCATTGACTGGTCAACTGGGTCCAGTGGGGCCCAGTTGATAGCGGCTATTAGACTAAAAATTGTGTTGGTATAATTAACTAAGTCAACTAGCACTGTGGGCCCTTTAGATTAGTGACAGAGCTAACAGTGGTTAATTAGGAGTTAATTTAAAAGCTACAGTAGAAGGACGTCAGTGCCTATTAGGCGGACGGTTAGTGTCTAATTGGCCTGACGCGCGGGACCCACCGGAGTTTGAGCTCCGGCGAGAGGCGGTGCTGCTCCGGCAAGCGACAGAGAGGGCGGTGCTGCTCGAGTTCGTCGCACGGGCAACCAAATCAAGCGCCGCGAGCAGCTATGAGACGCCGAGGCTTGCGCGCGTCCATTCATGGCTTCAGACGGGGCTAGGAAGGACGGGAACGACGGCGGCGCCAACCGCAGCGGACGCCGGAGTTCAGTCGAGCTCGAGATCGATGTTGTAGAGGGCAAAATGGCTGGCGTTCGTCACCTGCGGCACCTACGCGAGCTAGCGATGTGGGTTGAAGGGAGTACGGGACTAATGGCCCACCGGAGCCTCGCCGGAGACGAGCGCATGCGGCGGAGCAACTCGGCCAACAGCGAATCGGGCGCTAGAGCTCACAATCGAGCGCGTGGAATGAGGGAATGGAGGGAGACGCTCACTATCGTTGCTGGGAAGGCTTGGGGAAGCCGGTGGTGGTCGGAGGGTGGCGGAGGGCGGCGATGAC
>NC_041387.1:658078998-658133455 GCF_002162155.2 Triticum dicoccoides | reverse complement strand
GGGATGCGTCCCGAGGCGCGCTCGTGGCGGCCTTATCCCCTCCGTGGCAATGCTGTAGCGACAGAGCCGGCGAGGTGGTCCGGCGGGGACGGGCGCCCGGCTCGGGTCGGGGGAATAGTGGGGAGGAGAGAGTTGACCGGGGAGGGGTAGGTGGGCTGGCCCAGGTGGGCAACTGGGCCGGTTGGACCAGGGAGAGTCAGGGGGGGGGGTTTCCTTCTCTTTTGCAATTTTCTTTTTAAATTAAAATAGAGAGAGGAAAAGATTTATTTGAGCATCCAAAGGATTTAGGAAAAATATGGGACTTGGCCCATTAATTCCTCCACATTTTTAGGTATTGCCACAAATAGTTTGGAGGCAAGAGGAATTGACTAGGAATTTTGGAAATTGGGAATGGCATATTTAAATGCTGCTGGAACACTAATTAATTTCCAGGGGCAATTTGGGAACTCCAAAGATTAACATGAAAAATACTTAGAGAATATTTGTCATATTGTGAACTATTTTGATTGCATGAAAGAAGAAGCAAATATTTGGGATGCAATTTGAATTTGAATTTGATGCAGCTGACATGACCTTTATTAGGGGGATATTATCGTAGTGTGATGCTGGGGATGTTACATTGTAGCAATAGTTGGTGAGACGACAACGATGCTACGATGGAGATCAAAGTGTCAAGCCGGTGACGATGGAGATCATGACGATGCTTCAATGATGGAGATCATGAGCACAAGATGATGATGGCCATATCATGTCACATATTTTGATTGCATGTGATGTTTATCTTTTATGCATCTTATTTTGCTTAGTACGGCTGTAGCATTATAAGATGATCCTTTTATTAAATTTCAAGCTATAAGTGTTCTCGCTGAGTATGCACCATTGCTACAGTTCGTCGTACCGAGACACCACATGATGATCCGGTGTGATAAGCTCTACGTTCACATACAACGGGTGCAAGCCAATTTTGCACGTGCAGAATACTCGGGTTAAACTTGACGAGCCTAGCATATGCAGATATGGCCTTTGAACACCGAGACCAAAAGGTCGAACATGAATCATATAGTAGATATGATCAACATAGTGATGTTCACCATTGAAAACTACTCCATCTCACATGATGATCGGACATGGTTTAGTTGATTTGGATCACGTGATCATTTCGATGACTAGAGGGATGTCTATCTAAGTGGGAGTTTTTAAGTAATAAGATTAATTGAACTTTAATTTATCATGAACTTAGTCCTGATAGTTTTTACATGTCTATGTTGTTGTAGATCAATGGCCCGTGCTACTGTTCCCTTGAATTTTAATGTGTTCCTAGAGAAAGCTAAGTTGAAAGATGATGGTAGCAATTACACGGGTCCATAACTTGAGGATTATCCTCATTGCTGCACAGAAGAATTACGTCCTGGAAGCACCGCTAGGTGCAAGGCCTACTGCAGACGCAACTGCGGATGTTGTGAACGTCTGGCAGAGCAAAGCTGATGACTACTTGATAGTTCAATGTGCCATGCTTTACGGCTTAGAATCGGGACTTGAAAGACGTTTCGAACGTCATGGAGCATATGAGATGTTCCAAGAGTTGAAGTTAATATTTCAAGCAAATGCCCGAGTTGAGAGATATGAAGTTTCCAACAAGTTCTATAGCTACAAAATGGAAGAGAATAGTTCTGTTAGTGAACTCATACTCAGAATGTCTGGGTATTATAACCACTTGACTCAGCTAGGAGTTAATCTTCCTGATGATAGTGTCATTGACAGAGTTCTTCAATCACTGCCACCAAGCTATAAAGGCTTCGTGATGAACTATAATATGCAAGGGATGACAAAAACGATTCCCGAGCTCTTCACAATGCTAAAGGCTGCGGAGTTAGAAATCAAGAAGGAGCATCAAGTGTTGATGGTCAACAAGACCACTAGTTTCAAGAAAAAGGGCAAAGGGAAGAAGGGGGACTTCAAGAAGAACGGCAAGCAAGTTGCGGATCAAGGGAAGAAGCCCAAGTCTGGACCTCAGCCTGATACTGAGTGCTTCTACTGCAAAAGGACTGGTCACTAGAAGAGAAACTGCCCCAAGTAGTTGGCGGATAAGAAGGATGGCAAAGTGAAAGGTATATTTTATGTACATGTTATTGATGTGTACCTTACTAATGCTCGTAGTAGCGCCTGGGTATTTGATACTAGTTCTATTGCTCATATTTGCAAATCGAAACAGGGGCTACAAATTAAACGAAGATTGGCTAAGGACGAGGTGACGATGCACATTGGAAATGGTTTCAAGGTCGATGTGATCGCCATCAGCACGCTACCTCTACATCTACCCGCGGGATTAGTTTTAGACCTGAATAATTGTTATTTGGTGCCAACACTGAGCATGAACATTATATCTGGATCTTGTTTGATGCAAGAGGCCATTCATTTAAATAAGAGAATAATGGTTGTTCTATTTATATGAGTAATATCTTTTATGGTCATGCACCCCTGTTGAATGGTCTATTTGTATTGAATCTCGATTGGGGAGATACACATGTTCATAATATTGAAGCCAAAAGATGCAAAGTTGATAATGATAGTGCAACTTATTTGTGGCACTGCCGTTTAGGTCATATTGGTGTAAAGAGCATCAAGAAACACCATACTGATGGGATTTTGGAATCACTTGATTACGAATTACTTGGTGCTTGCGAACCATGCCTCATGGGCAAGATCACTAAAAATCCATTCTCCGGAACAATGGAACGAGCTACTAACTTATTGGAAATAATACACACTTATGTATGCGATCCAATGAGTATTGAGGCTCGTGGTGGGTATCGTTATTTTCTTACCTTCACAGATGATTTGAGTAGATATGGGTATATCTACTTAATAAAACATATGTCTGAAATGTTTGAAAAGTTCAAAGAATTTCAGAGTGAAGTGGAAAATCATCGTAACAAGAAAATAAAGTTTCTATGATTTGATCGTGGAGGCGAATATTTGAGTTACGAGTTTGGTCTTCATTTGAAACAATGTGGAATAGTTTCACAACTCACACCACCTGGAACACCACAGTGTAATGGTGTGTTCGAACATGGTAACCATACTTTATTGGATATGGTACGATCTATGATGTCTCTTATTGATTTACCGCTATCGTTTTAGGGTTATGCTTTAGAGATGGCCGCATTCACTTTAAATAGGGCACCATCAAAATCCGTTGAGATGACGCCTTATGAACCGTGGTTTGGCAAGAAACCAAACTTGTCGTTTCTTAAAGTTTGGGGCTGCGATGCTTATGTGAAAAAGCTTCAACCTGATAAGCTCGAACCCAAATCGGAGAAGTGCATCTTCATATGATACCCAAAGGAAACTGTTGGGTACACCTTCTATCATAGATCCGAAGGCAAGATATTCGTTGCTAAGAATGGATCCTTTCTAGAGAAGGAGTTTCTCTCGAAAGAAGTGAGTGGGAGGAAAGTAGAACTTGATGAGGTAGTTGTACCTTCTCCTGAATTGGAAAGTAGTTCATCACAGAAATCAGTTCCAGTCATTCCTACACCAATTAATGAGGAAGCTAATGATGATGATCATAAAACTTCAGATCAAGTTACTACAGAACCTCGTAGGTCTTCAAGAGTACGGTCTGCACCAGAGTGGTATGGTAATCCTATTCTGGAAGTCATGTTACTAGACCATGATGAACCTCCGAACTATGAGGAAGCAATGATGAGCCCAGATTCTGTGAAATGGCTTGAGGCCATGAAATCAGAGATGGGATCCATGTATGAGAACAAAGTGTGGACTTTGGTGGATTTGCCCGATGATCGGAAAGCCATAGAAAATAAATGGATCTTCAAGAAGAAGACTAACGGTGACGGTAATGTTATTGTCTACAAAGCTCGGCTTGTTGCGAAAGGTTTTCGACAAGTTCAAGGAGTTGACTACGATGAGACTTTCTCACTCGTAGTGATGCTTAAGTCTGTCCGAATCATGTTAGCATTTGCAGCATTTTCTTATTATGAAATTTGGCAGATGGATGTCAAAACTGCATTCCTGAATGGATTTCTGGAAGAAGAGTTATATATGATGCAACCAGAAGGTTTTGTCGATCCAAAGGATGCTAACAAAGTGTGCAAGCTCCAGCGATCCATTTATGGATTGGTGCAAGCCTCTCGGAGTTGGAATAAACGCTTTGATAGTATGATCAAAGCATATGGTTCTATACAGACTTTTGGAGAAGCCTGTATTTACAAGAAAGTGAGTGGGAGCTCTATAGAATTTCTAATATTATATGTGGATGACATATTGTTGATTGGAAATGATATAGAATTTCTGGATAGCATAAAAGGATACTTGAATAAGAGTTTTTCAATGAAAGACCTCGGTGAAGCTGCTTACATATTGGGCATCAAGATCTATAGAGATAGATCAAGATGCTTAATTGGACTTTCAGAAAACACATACCTTGATAAAGTTTGAAGAAGTTCAAAATGGACCAGTCAAAGAAAGGGTTCTTGCCTGTGTTGCAAGGTGTGAAGTTGAGTCAGACTCAATGCCCGACCACTACAGAAGATAGAGAGAAAATGAAATTCATTCCCTATGCTTCAGCCATAGGTTCTATGATGTATGCAATGCTGCATACCAGACCTGATGTGTGCCTTGCTATAAGTATAGCAGGGAGGTACCAATGTAATCCAGGAGTGGCGCACTGGACAACGGTCAAGAACATCCTGAAATACCTGAAAAGGACTAAGGATATGTTTCTCATTTATGGGGGTGACAAAGAGCTCGTCGTAAATGGTTACGTCGAGTCAAGCCTTGACACTGATCCGGATGACTCCAAGTCGCAATCCGGATATGTATTTTTATTGAATGGTGGAGCTGTTAGTTGGTGCAGTTCCAAGCAGAGCGTCGTGGCGGGTGAGGGAGTCCTGGACTATGGGGTCCTCGAGGTGTCGGCCTATGTGACATGGGCCAGACTGATGGGCCGTGAAGATACAAGGTAGAAGGACCTCCCCCATGTCCGGATAGGACTCTTCCTTGCGTGGATGGCAAGATTAGCGTTTGGATCATGTACCTTCCTTTCTCTGTAACCGACTCTGTACAACCCTAGATCCCTCCGGTGTCTATATAAACCGGAGGGCTTAGTTCATAGGCAAGATCACAATCATACAAGCTAGACATCTAGGGTTTGGCCATTATGATCTCGAGGTAGATCAACTCTTGTAACCCCTATATTCATCAAAGTCAATCAAGCAAGAAGTAGGGTATTACCTCCATTAAGAGGGCCCGAACCTGGGTAAACATCGTGTCCCCTACCTCCTTGTTACCTTCGATCCTTAGACGCACAGTTCGGGACCCCCTACCCGAGATCTTCCGGTTTTGACACCGACATTGGTGCCTTCATTAAGATTTCTACTATGTCATCACCAGAAGGCTCGATGGCTCCATCAACCATCCACAACAATTCCACCTCGAGGTAGACTTTTCTCCCTGGCCAAATCTTCATATTCAGCGGCTTCACACTGTGTGCCAATTCGATTGGTCATCTGGAGCAGATCGACAACTACGCCCCTGGTCATCAGATAAGGTTTGGAAACCTAAGCTACGTCGCTGATATCCGGGGAGACTTGATCTTCCAAGGGTTCGCGGCCTCAACCATGGCTCCGACTTTAGATCCGGAGCACCTCATCGAGTCTGAAGACGGGAATTTAGAGCCTGCCGAACTCTTCGCAGCCATAAAGCTCAACACCGGAGATACGGAGTGAATCGTTTCACTGGCCGGCCCAGAATCACTCCTGGCTCGCTCTATCCTCATCGAGCCGGACTCACCTCCGTGCATCAGCTCTGAACTCTCGAGGTCTGTGTTATACGAGCTCGGCTAGGGAACTCCCGCCCCGTCCCGCTCCATGGATTCTCGCTTCCCTGTCCAGACCCCACTCTTAAACGAGGCTCTGGAGTTAATGTGGTCTCTCGCTATTACAGAAGGATCACCGCCAAACTATGCCCATCCCGCACTAGGGGCTGAGAGCGAGGAATTTTACATCCCACCCACCACCCACTTCATAGCCACTATCGAGAACCTAACCGACATGCTCAATTATGCTCCCGAGGCGGCATGGACGACGATACCGGAGAAGAGCAAGGCCAGAACCCGCCGCTTGCCGAACGATGGACGACTACCTCTACATATGACGTGTATATGGCGAACACACCCAAAGAGGATGACGCTGAAGGTGGGAAGGACCCAGTCGAGAATAATTCTCTTGTGGCACCACCAAAGCATCGTCGTCAGCGGCGCAACTCTAAACTGCGCCGAGGAAAAGACAACAATACCGACACCAGAGACAACAATACTCTGGATAACGCCGAAGACCAAGAAGCCCCTATCGAACCACAATCCGAACATGATGAGTGGGAGGAGGGGCAAGTCGACCACGGTGATCCCATCGGGAACGAGCGCTCGGAGAATAGTAGTTATGTATAGATCTCCGAAGAAGACGAGAGCCTCGATGATGAAGAATTCATCGTGCTAGAGGAACCCTTTGAACAAGCGCTTTAAGCAACGGCTGATAGCCATGACAAGAAGCAGCAACAACTTCAAGCTGATTAGGATCTGCTAAATGACAGATGGACTGATGTCCTGGCAGCCGAGGAATACAACCTCGAACGCCCAACCAAGAGTTACCCGAAGCGCAAACTGCTGCCCCAATTCGACGATGAGGCCCCAGAGCCTATAATTCTCAAGTGTAACGTTACTGACGGACCCGACCGACCACCACGTGGTCGGGGCAAAGCGGCAACTCAAGCCAAACACCCGCCTGCACCACCCCGCCGTAAAGGTAGAGAGACATCAGCTGCAGGAGACACCTACGACCTACGACAGGACCTGGATAATAGAGCCGGTCAGACCAGATCAATATACGGATCAAGGGGGCAGGCCCCAGCGCGAGAAGACGGCCATCAAGCCTGGCGCGACAAACACAACCTCACCCGGGCCGAAAACCGCATACGGACACCATCCGAACTGCGTCGTGACGTGGCTTGATATAGAGGCGCCGTGCACCCCCTATGCTTCACCGATGAGGTAATGCAGCACCAGTTCCTAGAAGGGTTCAAACCCGTCAACATCGAGTCATATGATGGCACAACATATCCCGCAGTATGGATCGAAGACTTCGTTCTCCACATTCACATGGCTCGCGGTGACGATCTACATGCCATCAAATACCTCCCCCTCAAACTTAAGGGGCCAACTCAGCACTGGTTAAATAGCCTCCCAGAAAACTCGATTGGAAGCTGGGAAGACCTGGAGGATGCCTTTAGAGACAACTTCCAGTGCAGTTATATCCGACCTCCGGACGCCGATGACCTCAGTCACATAGTCCAACAGCCCGGAGAGTCAGCCAGAAAATTCCGGACCCGGTTCCTAGTCAAAAAGAAACAAATTGTTGACTATCCGGATGCCGAGGCTCTAGCAGCCTTCAAACACAGCATCCACGATGAATGGCTTGCCCGACACCTCGGCCAAGAAAAGCCGAAGTCCATGGCAGCCCTCACAACACTCATGACCCTCTTTTGCGTAGGCGAAGATAGCTGGCTGGCTTGTAGCAGCAACAGTACGAGCGATCCGGGCACTTCCGAAGCAAAGAACAGAAATGACAGGCCCCAACGCAATAAAAATAAGCGTCAGAGCAACACCGACAATGCCGAAGACACGGCGGTCAACACCTGATTCAGTGGCTCCAAGCCCGGTCAACGGAAGAGGTCGTTCAAAAGAAACAAGGATGACTCATCTAGCCTGGACCGAATAGTTGATCGACGTTGCCAGATTCACGGCACCCCTAACAAGCCTGCTAACCATACCAACAGAAGCTGTTGGGTCTTCAAACAGGCCGGCAAGTTAAACACTGAGCACACGGGGAAAGAGTCGCCCAGCAAGGATGACAATGAGGAGCCTCACCCACCGAACACAGGGGGACAAAAGAAATTTCCACCCGAGGTCAAGACGGTGAACATGATATACGCTACTCACATCCCCAAAAGGGAGCGCAAGCGCGCGTTAAGGGACGTCTATGCGATAGAGCCAGTCGCCCCAAAATTCAACCCATGGTCAGCATGCCCGGTCACCTTTGATCGCAGGGACCATCCGAGCAGTATCCGTCATGGAGGTTCAATCGCATTAGTCCTTGACCCAATCATCGATGGATTCCACCTCACGAGAGTCCTCATGGATGGCAGCAACAGTAACCTGCTCTATCAGGACACAATCCGGAAAATGGGTATTGACTTGTCAAGAATTAAACCCACTAAAACTACCTTTAAAGGAGTAATATCTGGTGTCGAGGCCCGCTGCATGGGCGCAATCACATTGGAAGTCGTCTTCGATTCGCCGGACAACTTCCGAAGCGAAGACTTGATCTTTGATATCGTCCCTTTTTCGCAATGGCTATCATGCACTGCTTGGACGAATGTGTTTGCCCGTTTCAATGCGGTCCTGCACTACGCTTATCTGTTGGGGAACGTAGTAATTTCAAAAAATTTCCTACGCACACGCAAGATCATGGTGATGGCATAGCAACGAAAGGGGAGAGTGTTGTCCACGTACCCTCATAGACCGTAAGCGGAAGCGTTAGCACAACACGGTTGATGTAGTCGTACGTCTTCACGATCTGACCGATCCAAGCACCGAAGTACGGCACCTCCGAGTTCAGCACACGTTCAGCTCGATGACGATCCTCGGGCTCCGATCCAGCAAAGCTTCGGGGATGAGTTCCTTCAGCACGACGACGTGGTGACGATGATGATGTTCTACCGGCGCAGGGCTTCGCCTAAACTCCGTGACGATATGACTGAGGTGGAATATGGTGGAGGGGGGCACCGCACACGGCTAAGGAACGATCCGTAGATCAACTTGTGTGTACTAGGGTGCCCCCCTGCCCCTGTATATAAAGGAGCAAGGGGGGAGGCCGGCTGGCCCTTGTGGGCGCGCCAAGGAGGAGGAGTCCTCCTCCTAGTAGGAGTAGGACTCCCCCTTTCCTACTCCTACTAGGAGGGGGAAGGAAGGGGGATAGGGGGAAGGAAAGAGGGGGGGCGCCGCCCCCCCTCCTGGTCCAATTCGGACCAGAGGGAGAGGGGGCGCACAGCCCACCCTGGCCGCCGCTCTCTCTTTCCACCAAGGCCCATGTGGCCCATTATCTCTCCCCGGGGGGTTCCGGTAACCCTTCGGCACTCCGATTTTCTTCGAAAACATCCGGAACACTTCTAGTGTCCAAATATAGTCGTCCAATATATCAATCTTTATGTCTCGACCATTTCGAGACTCCTCGTCATGTCCGTGATCACATCTGGGACTCCTAATAAACTTCGGTACATCAAAACTTATAAACTCATAATAAAACTGTCATCGTAACGTTAAGCGCGCGGACCCTACGGGTTCGAGAACTATGTAGACATGACCTAGAACTATTCTCGGTCAATAACCAATAGCGGAACCTGGATTCCCATATTGGTTCCTACATATTCTATGAAGATCTTTATCGGTCAAACCGCATAACAACATACGTTGTTCCCTTTGTCATCGGTATGTTACTTGCCCGAGATTTGATCGTCGGTATCCAATACCTAGTTCAATCTCGTTACCGGCAAGTCTTTTTACTCGTTACGTAATGCATCATCCCGTAACCAACTCATTGGTCACATTGCTTGCAAGGCTTATAGTGATGTGCATTACCGAGAGGGCCCAGAGATACCTCTCCGACAATCGGAGTGACAAAACCTAATCTCGAAATACGCCAACTCAACATGTACCTTCGGAGACACCTGTAGTACTCCTTTATAATCACCCAGTTACGTTGTGACGTTTGGTAGTACCTAAAGTGTTCCTCCGGTAAACGGGAGTTGCATAATCTCATAGTTACAGGAACATGTATAAGTCATGAAGAAAGCAATAGCAATATACTAAACGATCAAGTGCTAGGCTAACGGAATGGGTCATGTCAATCACATCATTCTTCTAATGATGTGATCCCATTAATCAAATGACAACACATGTCTATGGTTAGGAAACATAACCATCTTTGATTAATGAGCTAGTCAAGTAGAGGCATACTAGTGACACCATGTTTGTCTATGTATTCACACATGTATTATGTTTCCGGTTAATACAATTCTAGCATGAATAATAAACATTTATCATGAAATAAGGAAATAAATAATAACTTTATTATTGCCTCTAGGGCATATTTCCTTCATTATCTAAAGCTCAAAATGCCAGGACCACGCGGTGTTATAACAGTCCATGGAAACATGGATCACTCCCTCCATACTGAGGAACACACCGCGGCCCTTGCAGCGGAAGTGCAAGTCGGCCTTATCAATCCGAACTCCACATCGGCTGTCAAGCCACCGGACCCTGTCAAGCGAGTCTGGACTAGCCCACATAATGATAGTCCAGCTTGTCAGGAGCTCGATTAGCAATCCGGCCTCTGTCTTCGCCCCAACCAAACAACGACATATGTATCGTGTGCTCATAACTACGCACTAAAAATACCATGGGCGACGATGGAGGCATATCAAGGATAAGGTCCACAATACGGCTTAACCGTATCCGAACTCCCATCTATGTTTTTCCAAACTTCATTTTTTCTTTCAGGTTCTTTACAACCCACATCACCCTTTTTTCGGCCCCTTGTGAAAACTTATCCATTAATCCTTTCAAAGGATCGCACAACAAGGCGAAAAGCAGCACAGAGGTACGACGGAGTACTTAAAGGATCCTTCAAGATCACCTCCCCCCTTGTTCTTAAATACCGGTGCACAACTTTCCATTTCGCTCGGCATGTAAAATAGCCTCAATGCTTATAGCATTATCTGTATAAATACGTTTCGATGTACCAATCAGACTATAATGGAAACAGTATTTTGCCAAAATTACTTGGTATTGGCTTATTCCTTCTTCTATATTTTTTCTCCTTTGTCATCTGATTGTTATATACACCTCGGCTTGACCAAAATCTCTAGGGCCTCCATTCAGCCGCGTACATTTATTTTTACCATAAGTCCGAACACTTTCACAAGTGCAATTCTCCGCCCCGAATCTAACATTATATGCATCAGCTCCGAATCATGTCTTGAGTCAATAGTTGGGTTGCTCGACTCGTGTTGTTACTACCTTACATTCCGATTGTTCGACTAAGGAATTAAAGGGAGAACTACTATGATTGTGTTTCTGGTTGGCCGGATAAACACCCTAGTACAGAAAGCTGAAAACTGACTGTTGCGGCGAGAGCTGGTCAGCTATTCGGTGACTCAGTATAAATCTCTCACGATTTTTCCGTGTCACATGAAGGAATGGTTTTTACCTAGTCAGGTGTTTACAGCACTCGCGTTCGGATCGCCGAACAATGCCAGGGGCTACGCCTACAATTCTATCGTCAAACTCTTATGTCTAAGTGAGAGTGATAAAGCCGCATTGTCTGATTGCCTGGTTCTCCGCACTAGCACTCACATTTTCTAATAGCATCTATGAGCTCTTGTTGGACTTCATCCGACCTCGCCTCATGCTTTTGGCGGGTGGTTCATTCCTCGTCCGCCTCCTTCTTGGCTGCAGCCAGCGCACTCTTGAGGGCTTGGACCTCAGACGTGTTAGCTATGAGCATAAACATAAAGTGCAGTCAGATAAAAATCCTGGGTATCCACCATGCTGGCAATAAGCTTAGCAAGCTTATTAGCTTTGTCTTGTTTGGCGCTAAAATCCTCCAACGCTTGTTGTTGCACCAGAAAGTATGCATCTGAATGCTCCAGGGACTTCCGCAGTCCTTCCGCTTCTTGTCGCAGCACAGCTGATCGATGTCTTTCAGCTTGTAGTTGAGACTCAAGAAACCGAACTGATTCAGACAGTGAGTTTGAATAGCTTGTGCAAGCGGTAGTGGCTAGTAACTCGAACACTAAACCAAGACAGGACATTGGGGTTGTCTCGCTGCCTTCAAGATAGTCTTCCTTAGCTGTTTTATTAGCTTTGTTGGAGACCAACAAGGATGTGTCACTATCCTGAACCTTATCTGCATTACTTCCTTTACCATTGCTTAATAAGGCACTCTTCCCCAATAATCTGTCAGCATTCTAAAATAAGAAACAAGCAGACACATAACAAGTTTAGCATGTACTAGTATATGAAACTCATTTCGGTGAACCAGTTCATTAGTAAGGTGGACATGATTAAACTACCAAGTCTTCTATTGCCAAGTACTAGTACATAATAAAAGCATCAAACAAACATATATCTATGTCCAATGGTCACTGCATTGTCTTGCCAAATCACAATAGAGACGCGGTCCAAATCATATCAGTTCAAGACAAAGTAGCAGTGAAAGAATACAAAGTGTGAGAAACTACACGGCACAACAAGATTTCAGATGGGTACCACGGGTCTACATGTACAACAACACTGTTGGCTCTGTTGTGATGCTAGTAATGTGCATGATATGAAAGTCAACTGTACACACAATTGAAATTGGAATCAACAGGGCTATTGATAAGAGCAAACCTGTTAAAGAAACATGCATGAACATACCTTCTGTGCCATTGGAGTTTCGATTGGATCCTTCAATTTAAAAATAAGTTTGTATGAGTAAATACAGTGATACAAGAGAAAAACAATCATAGTTAAAAAAGCCGCGCCTAAGCGAGCGCTTAAGCGCGCCTAGGGTCTAGGCGTTGGCAAAACGCATTGCGCATAACTACGCGTAATCTGTGCATAACTGCACATAAGCATGCACTTTGGTCAGTAAAGCGCAAGGTGGTGGCAAAACACACAATTAACGCCTAGCGCTTTTTTGAACTATGATAGCAATTGAATCTTAAATTAGAACAGTTGTTCTTCAGGTTTAGGCACTTGTTTTACATGAACAAAGTACAGTAAGACGCAAGAATATAATACTTAAAAATAGAAAATGAGCTCATAGACCTTACCACATTCTTGGTTCGGAACCAGTATAGAACAAGGCGTTCCCAATCATCGTCCATTAAATGTGTCTAAGGAGAACGTAAGGGAATCTGATGAGTTTCTTTGCCGGTGAAGTATGTTTTCTTCAGGTAATTCCGATACTGCCACCAAGCATTCTTGAAGATAGCAGGGTATTAGCACAGGTTACCTCATCCCGAGTTTCTAAATCAGTCCTTCTCTATAGAGAAAAATGGGAAAATTTGCTGTATTATAACCATCATGGAGGTAGGATGTATGGGACAAAGCAAAGTAATTGCCATGAATAACAGGAATTGGGTTACTATCGGCTGGGGTTGGGGTTAGATTGGGTGAAGCTGGTTCTCTGTCCATCGCAGTAGGGGTACAATCTGCGAGAGTTGGGTTATGTGTGGTACGGCTGGTTCTTGTACATGTACAACCGGGGTGCTATCTCCACCAAGAGGTACCACTGTTTTATTTGAAGACCATGTTTTTAGTCCGCTAGATACTGGCATCACCCGCTCCAATTCAAATGGCTGATAAACAGGAAACATAGTTGAATGTACAAACATTGTATGAGAGACAGATGCAATAGATAGTGTGGAAAAAAGAGGGCATGAAATAGTTGACATGTATATTGTTTAACTAAAATGGATAGCATGACATAATTTCACATATATGATGTCTATCTAAACTAGGTAGCATAGGATAACATAATTTAAAGATATGATGAATAACTAAACAGGATCGCATGACATAATTCACCTACAAGTTATCTAAGTAATCAGGATCACATCATTTAATTCACATATGTGATTTATATGCTAAACAGAGGGCATTCGATATGATGTCTGAACTAAGAACATGGTGTTGCATATTGTGTATATGATGTCTAAACTATGCAATGTAAGACACCATATGCATGATATGAGCAGTATAACTGTGCCAAGTTAGAGCATACACCTCAGTGGGGGAATAGGACTGGTCATCTATCTCTGAATCCATCTTTGAGGAGCTATCTGGACCCAACAAGAGATCTGCTTCGACAGGTAGCACTGTCTGCACTGAAGGCCTTGTTTTCACTCCAGATTTTTCCATCTCCCACCCAAATGACTAATTCATAGGAAGAGTAGTTTAATGTACAAACATTGTCGACAAATGGAAATGTAATGAAGAAAAGGATGGGCAGGATATCATTCAAATATATGATGTCTGGTTAAACAGGATGGCATTGCACATTTCACATATATTATGGCTGGATAAAAGACATGAAACTGCATATTTCCCATATATGATATAGAAACTAAACAGGTGGCATTACAAAACATGTCTAAACTAAGCAGATGACATATATGGTGTCAAAAGTAGGCACTACAAGGCAACATATGCATGATATGACTAACATCATCATGCCAAGGTAGAGCAAACACCTTGGGGGTAAATAGGAGTGGTCAGCAGTGTCTGAATCCGCCTCAGAACAGATTTCTTCCTCTGGATTATAATCTGGAGAGGGGTGGGGAGGGTTTGCCATTGAACCCACCATGGAGCGATGTCTGCATGACATTGTATTGCCGCGCAAAACTCTTCTCTTTTTCTCTACATGTTCAGCATGACTGTGTACAATATCTGACATGCATACGAAAAAAATATGGTGAGATTATGTAAGGAGAGCATGCAGAAATTTAGAGTGATGTTAACAACCAGTGGACGGATCCAAAAATAATGATACCAGGCTGATGATTTCTTTAATTTAATAAAAAGACAGATGATGATTGCTTTACTATTTGTTTCCCACCCAAGATGAACAACATAGGCATACCCTAGGTGAACCAGATATTAGACAGACATACTATTCATTGCTGCCTCGATATGTGCCCCACAACAAATTTAGAACTCAAGTTTGAACATTAATTTGGACCTGACTTGGGAGTCCAAGAGCTAAACAGGACAATAAAGTAGCAGGTAATTTTAAGCAATGCATAACCTAAGCAGAAACAAAAGAATGCGACCTCTCTTGTGGACCCGTGTACTCCTCAGGTTCATCTACTGAGTCAATGATGGTGATGCCGTTGTGGTGGGTGCCGGCGGCAGGGAAGGAG
Organism: Triticum dicoccoides; assembly: GCF_002162155.2. Classification (NCBI taxonomy): domain Eukaryota; kingdom Viridiplantae; phylum Streptophyta; class Magnoliopsida; order Poales; family Poaceae; genus Triticum; species Triticum dicoccoides. The sequence goes on along the minus strand of NC_041387.1, from coordinate 658,118,413 downwards.
ATCTGAGGCGGCGAAAGACGGTCAGGAGTCGTGATGTCTGGTTTGGTGGATGCTTCTGTCGATGGAGCAGCTCAGGTGAGGTGGACGATGTCGCGGCAGGAGCAGGACAAACCACACAAAGTTCCCTTCGACACCTACCTATAACTGAAGTAATTATGTAAGGGCTCATTTGGCTTGCATGATTCTAAAAACGCAGGGATAGGAAAAACACCAGAATAGGATAGGAATGCACATGGTAAACAGAGCATTTGTAAACACAAGATTTCTGTCAACTTGGGTGTTTGGTTTACAAGAATTGGAAGAGCATAGGAATGCAAAGAAACATGGCCAAAATAAAGTGAAACCATATGAAAGCGTGTACAGTTAGAATGTTATTCTGCCACTAATGCACTTGGTCTTGTTTTCACGCATAGGATTTTGAAAAGTAGGTCTAGGTGGATGTTTTGCTTCATTGCTTTCAACAAAATGCATGAATAATTGAATAGTAGAGTGCCATTGGAAAATTCCCTATTGCTATGTTTTTCCGTTGAACCAAAATAGCCCTAATGGATCAATGTGAATGTGTAGTAATAAGTGATGCAACAAGTGTACAACCTCTTTGCCGTAGCCGTGTAGACCTCAACATCATTGGGTTGGTCGCTGAAGCAGTTGAGGCAGAGGTGGCTGTCAGAGGTGTGGAGGAAGATCTGAGGAATCTGTAGACAGCGTCCAGGGCACTGCTCTGTTGTGATGGATCGTTCTGTCGTTGGAGCAGCTCCAGTGAGCCGTAAGACGTCAAGGCTGAAGCAGCACAAGACAAACATCGTCAATCTCAAGTGGGATTCTAATAGCATCTCCAATAGATGATGTAAAATATATGTAAAATTTACATCACCAAAAACCACCTGACTACAACAGATGAGGTAAAAACTGTTGACTCTGAACTTAACTGTTGAAACTAAAATTTACTATGGAATCTGAAAGCTACGGTCGAAACTGAACGCAATGATAGCAGAGAGGCACTTGACATGTAGTTTAGGGAGGGCCTGCAGTTCATCTTCAACCTGCACCCCCCTAAGCCACCAGCCACCACCAGCCAAACCGCCGGCCCCAGCGCCGCCTCGCCGCCCCGAAACAACTCCCCACCGCCGCCCCGGCCAACCCTCTAGGCCCCCACCCCCCACCCTGAACCCTAAGATAGATAGTGGGGTACCTCTTTGGCGAGCACCCGTCCCCACTGCGGGTGGTTCTTTCTTAACTCCGGCGATCCCCCCAACCTCTGAAAATCGACTGACCCAAAAGTCGATTCAGTCGACTGAAGTGTGGCTAAATCGGAGCAGAGCAGCAGCAGGAGCGAGGGGGAGAGCAGCAGCAGCAGCTGGGCGAGCGAGTGATCGAGCGAGAGCCAGAGCAGTAGCAGCAGTGTGAGCGAGCGAGCGAGAGTCGGAGCAGCAGCAGCAGATTCGGCTGGTATGGCCGCCGCCGCCGAAGGGGCCTCGCACTGGGGGAGAGCCGCCATGGAGATGTTGCCCGCGGCGCCGGCTTCAAGGTAGCCGCTCCATGGGGGTGTGGGATGGAGCACCGTCGGTGCCGGGAGGTCGAGTTAAGGAGAAGGTGTGATGCTATGAGTGTACAACCTCTTTTGTGGCGCCGAGTAGGCCTCGACTTCGTCTGAGGAGTCGGTAAGGATGCTGTAGTTCCGGTGGAGCAGGTTAAGGCGACGCTGTGGGGATGGAGCAGCAGCGATAGACAAGGCGATCATCGGAGCAGCTCCTTGGAGGTGGAGGACGGGGCGGCTAAACCGGCGGTACAACGAGATGGACAACAGATCCTCATCCGGGGAGGTGGACGAGGGACATCGAGCTGTTGCGGTGGACGACGTCGTCGGGGAAGAGGCTCCGGCTACGCAGCGGTGAGGTGGCGGACGGAGAAGGGTGGGGTTTCGCGGCTGGAGCGGAGAGGTTATGGCGGCTTGGTATTTCGAATTGCGAAAAGGGGGCGATTGGAGGGGGTGAACTATGACTTAGGGATGCGCTTGTCCAAAATGTAGGGTGTGTTACAAAAGTACCCTCCACCGATTTGAACTGGCGGCCCTTTCGGCTCAAGGTAAGAAGGGGGATTTCGCGTGTCGGGATTTGGCAGCTGGAGGGAGTTTTTGCGCTCATTGTAATTTCGGGATAGCAAGGTGCGGGTTGTGAAGGCACCAGTTTTGGGAGCACGATATCTGAATTTTCGGGATATAACAAGCCGCGGGTTGAATTTTAGGGACAAGCCTAACATGTAGTAACATTGTACTTGTACGTACCAAATCAATTCACACTTCCCTCAACCAAAAAGAAAACGAAAAAATAAAACTATTCACACCACACAAACAGAGAGTCTTGCCCCATTTTACTATACAAATGCTATTCAAAGCTACTCCCTCCTTCCATCTATATAGGGACTAATGTGTTTTTCGATGCTAACTTTGACCAAATATTAGAGCTATAATATATGACATGCAACGTACACAAAGCACACCGTTAAATTCGTCTGTGAAAGGCTCTTTCAATGATATAATTTTCACATTGTGCATGTCATGTACTATTAATCTTGTCAATAGTCAAAGGCGGTCTTAAAAATCTCATTACGCCCTATATAGATGGAAGGAGGGAGTATGAATACATGTTATGTCCAATTAAATTTTTTCGCTTGCTGTATAATGCATGTAACGACCTACTCATACCAACATTTTAGTGCATTCCAAATGTCTATACTACCGCTGCAATTCGAACCAAATTAGAATTCGTTTCTCTATTTCAATAAGAATCTACAATCATGATTGTTGCCAACTTCAACCATCATTCGTGTATTACCTTAATAACACACCACATGATTACTATAGAGATAGATATGAACTATGTGTACTACATGAACTCGAATTCTATTGTTTGAATACACTTGATGTTGATTCCAAATAATAGTACATTTGATGTACTAACTATATATTCATAATCTAAACCATGTTCCATACGTACATCGTGTTTACCACACAAAGTATAGTGCCCCTCCCCCTACATTATGACAAGTATTTAGACCTGAGTTGCAAAAGCCACACATTAGCCCAAATTATAATCAATGTTCTACATTATGATATCTTATTCAAGTATCTGTATCCACTTTTTTATAATGAATTATGATCTTTGTTCGTCTTTTGCACCTTCACGATCCTCTTCTATTTGTAGCTAGCTAGCGCTAACTTTCTATCGTGCATGCACACGCCCGCCCCACTCTCACCCACCCTTAGCGTCCCCTCCATCGTGCACGTTCATTATTTCTCTTTATGTCATCCACCCGCGGTGTTTGTAGGCCCCCGGCTCCTTACTTCCGGCACACACCGGTCGATATACCTCTCTAGCCAAGTGTGCCTACAACAAACACATATATACTTCCCCTCTTCTATTCTCACCGTCCATGCCCCCCTATGTCCAATACGATTCCACGCAGGTGCACACCCCCGCCCCTCTTTTCATTGATCACATACTCGCACACTCCTCCCCCCTCGACATGGTGGGCCTCTCGCACCACCTCCTAGCCGCACCCTCTCCCCCTGTCTGTCTCTCCGGGCCTTATTTGCTTCTAACACATGTAGGCGTGTATATGAACTGATCTCCCTACATATAGCTAGGTCGACTATAATTCGTTTTCACCAAGCACCGATACACTTACCTTGCTAGTTATGTCTCTTCCTTTCTCGGACACACGACGGTTGATCTTCCTATGTAGTTACGTATGCATACCACAACCATATCTTCTCCCCTCATCATCCTTGAATACCTCCGGACCTGTCTCTCACACGCACGTGCATAGACAGACAGACATCCCCCGCCCTCTCTTATTGATATTGCACTCATACCCTTCGTTTGTCTAGCAGGCCTCTCCCGCAATTTGTGAGACGCCACTCCACCACCAACCCTCCGATGCTCTACCTTTGTCTTTTTCCCAACCTTATTCTCTTCTACACATACCATGGATGTCGATCGATCTCCCTCAATACATAGCTAGGTCTCTCTCCTTCCCCACACATATACTAGTCGATCGGTCTCTGCCCCCTCCCCCCCCCCACATACACTGATAGTCGAATGTTGTACCTAGGTATCCATGCCACGGAGAAAAACTGCACCTCTACCCTCTCAAATTCCAGTAGGCCAGCCGCCCTGTATCTTTGACGTGGGCAAACACAAATTAGATGGCACTCTTTGTCAATCACGCAGCCACACACTTCATCCCTATTTTCAATTCTATCGATATCTTACGTACATGACTCCGTTTCACACACATTGCATATGTTACGTTTTTCTGTTTGAGCTATCATCAACACATTACCTCTGTTTCGCACAAACCATCTCTCTCATACCCACCCGCGTACGTACCTGCACCTAAAGAAGAAGTGCACGCAGGACACACGTACTCACGTCTCGTTCCCGTCCACACCCGCGCGGGTACATGGTGGAGTTCGTTTATGTACGAAAAGGCAGCCCACGTGATAATTTGACGCGTGTAGCGGTTGTTTACTCGAAGGAGGGTCGGGTACCACGACTAGATGGAACAAAGTTCAACTTGATGCGTTAGCATTAAATAAAGTTATATATTCCTCATTGGCACGTACAGAATATAAAACGATTCCCGTGGGGAAAATGGCAAAAATGGGTTTGTCTCTCGTCACACCATCTCACACAAGGCGGCTGTGGCCTCTCTCTCAGCGTTGGTCAGTGATCCGGCCGCATCCCGTCCGCCGGCGGAAAGGGAGGATGTGCATCGTCTCTCTGTTCGACGGTGTTGAGGCAGCATGTCCCGATCTGAGGTACCCGTCGTTCTCTCCGACCAAGCTCCAGCGCGGTAGGGACTTCACCACTTGCTCGCTCCCGCAGTATGGACAGATCCCGGCTGCCGGCTCCCTCCTAGTAACATCCCGACGAACCTCAGGTACATCTTCCTCCGACCTTGCTCCACTGCCCATCTTCCCACGTTGCTGCATGTGAATCTTCTTTACTTGTTTGCTTAAATCGTATCTCGGCTGGCGTACTTTCCATCTTGCAATCTCGTCCTCAAACCATTTTTGATAAACCACCATGTGCTATCTTTCCCTTATTACATGGAACATGCTTATTTTTTCTCGGCGTATGTGTCTTCAACTCGTGTTATTAGGCAGTAATTGTTTCCTTTCGACCTCCTTCTGCAAACAGGGCTATCCATTTTCACCTCGTTGCTATTGCGACCTTTTGGTGAACTGCACAAATCACTTTTTCTAAAGAGTGTTTTGTGCAGTTCCGCCGAAATGTCACACGGGCAACGTTTTTACATTTCTGTGGGCTGCAGAAAGGGAGATTCGTTTTGCTATCCTCCTCATCCAACTCCGTGCCTAATCTTCTCCAACAAGAAGTTAGTCCAAAAGAGAGATCGTAGAGGTGATCGGCTTCTATTTATGTGTGTTATGTTTCATCATCTAGTTCCACTATTATTGTAGTCACACTGACTGGATATCTTTGCAAACAGGGATGGTCCGCTCGATTTTAGTGGAGCTGCACAAAATGATCGGATTGTGGTGTCCTTCATACACCTCTTTTTTGGCTACAGAGCTAGGTGAAACTAGCTGCCAAGCAATGAACACTGTGCCAAGGAAATGGAGCCATGCCTACGAACAACATCGATCAATTATATTTTTTCTTTATTTGTACACCTTCTAACAACTTTGTCTGCAGTTGTGATGTGAATATTGGCGCTGATCTGCGAACCATTGAGATGCATTAGCCATGGTAGCCATGGTAGTTTCATTTGTATTTGATGGAATGTTGTAACGAGATAATCTTGAGGCAAGACACATGAATCCTAAGTTGAAACCTTTTTTTTCCTGTGGGAACCAAAGTTGAAACCTTCATAGCAGCACAGTACAATTTCATTAAAATTATGCATACATATAAACAAATCCTGAAGGATTGATAGCAATGCCAGAAACAATTCAACTTCGTTTCGCCGACATGTTGGACATCCTTCATCCTGCTCCACCTTCCATGCGGCAATATTGAGTGCACAACACAACTTCAGGGAAAGATTCACCCCGGTCATTGCGCCGCAGTAGTAATGACTAGTGAGCAGTCAAATCATAGAGCCCCACCTTCGCGATAGTAAGTTGCTCGGACGAAGCAACCATCATTTCTCTGTTCCTTGAATCTGCTGGTAGTCCCATATTCCCACAGTAATAAGTTGCTCGGGCGAATCAACCATCACTATATCCGCTCACGTGTGATGACCACAGGAGCTATCCATTCGGATTGTATGTTAAAAAAATAAAGGTCGATAACTAATGCGGCAAACTTTCAAAAAAAAAACTAATGCGGCACCTCGGGCCAACGCGGCCAGATTGCATTTTGCACGAGAAATTACACACCATGTTTTGTTGACATGTGGTCCTGTTCCAACATATCAGTGAGACGACGGCAAGTCCTTTTCTACTAGTATTTCCGAATGGACGTGTAGGCCGGGGCACCTCTTCGTGTACCGTGGCAAACTGGCAACCGTCTAACGACTCTTCGCCTTTCCCTCTCGATTTGGAACTGTTGTCGCACTCTCTTCCTCTCCCTCCTCCATTTTCCTTCACCCTTCCTTCTGCCATTGTTCGATCGTCTTCTCCATGGAGGGAACAGGCCAGAAACAACCCCGTTATTCTTGCCCCGATCAGAAAGATGACGTGGTGGAGGAACTCATTAATCGGTGCGACGTCATCACCTTGGCTAGCATGGCAGGTTCGTTCAAGACCATTCTCGACTCAACTAATAACATCATTACAAGGAACCCAAGGGTCAAGGAGCGGTTTGATCTCCCCTATCTTCTTCGCCGTGACCCTAATGACTGGCGTGGGGGTGACGGAGGCCTTGCCTTGTGCAAGTTGATTCCACTTGATAATGATACGTATGATGTTAAGATGCCATCTCTTGAGGGCAAGGATTGGGCAGGCGCAAATGGAGATTGGGTTGTTTATATTGGGTACAACTGCGAGTGAGAACTTGTGAATGTGTACACTCGTCACCGGGTTCCACTTTGAAAAATCTCAGCAGACTGCCTAGAGGTTGAGCACAACGGTATTGTACGCATGTTCAAATACGATCATGGTGACTATCTTCTACGGAAGATAGCAATTTTTCGAGTTCCCAACCGCTCTTGGAATTACAAGAACTATGAAGTTGTTGCTACCTTCGACAAGCTTGTTGCCGTCCTTTGTGGTTCGACTCGATGGATATTGCTCAAAAATCAGTTTCTATACATGGATGTGTACTGTGATGCAATTCAATACGAGGGTCTTGTGTTTGCTTCCACCGCTCATGGCACTGTTTTTGCATGGGATCCTCGTAGTTTGGGTACGTTTGTCTTCGAGCGTAATTATAATTGTTTCATCCACATTGATACGTCTCCAACGTATCTATAACTTTTGATTGTTCCATGCTATTATATTACCCCTTCTGGATGTTTATGGGCTTTATTTTACAGATTTATATCATTTTTGGGATTAACCTACTAACCGGAGGCCCAGCCCATATTGCTGTTTTTTTGCCTATTTCAGTATTTCAAAGAAAAGGAATATCAAACGGAGTCCAAACGGAATGAAACCTTCGGGAGCGTGATTTTTGGAACGAACAAGATCCGGAGAGCTTGGAGTGCGAGTCAATAAGTTCCCGAGGACCCCACGAGATAGGGGGCCTCCCCCCTGTAGGGCGTGCCCCCTGTCTCATGGGCCCCTCGGGCGGCCACCGACGTACTTCTTCCTCCTATATATACCTACATACCCCAAAAACATCCAAGAGCACCACGAAACACAATTTCCACCGTCGTAACCTTCTGTATCCGCGAGATCCCATCTTGGAGCCTTCGCCGGCACTCTGTCGGAGGGGGAATCGACCACAGAGGGCTTCTACATCAACATCCTTGCCCCTCCTATGAGTTGTGAGTAGTTTACCACAGACCTACAGTTCCATATTTATTAGCTAGATGGCTTCTTCTCTCTTTTTGGATCTCAATACAATGTTCTCCCCCTCTCTTGTGGAGATCTATTCGATGTAATCTCTTTTTGCGGTGTGTTTGTCGAGATCCGATGAATTGTGGGTTTATGATCAGATTTATCTATGGATAATAATTGAATCTTCTCTGAATTCTTTTATGTATGATTGAGTTATCTTTGCAAGTCTCTTCGAATTATCAGTTTGGTTTGGCCTACTAGATTGATCTTTCTTGCCATGGGAGAAGTGCTTAGCTTTGGGTTCTATCTTGCGGTGTTCTTACCGAGTGACAGAAAGGGTTGCAAGACACGTATTGTATTGTTGCCATCGAGGATAACAAGATGGGGTTTATATCATATTGCATGAGTTTCTCCCTCTACATCATCTCATCTTGCTTAATGCGTTACTCTGTTCTTATGAACTTAATACTCTAGATGCAGGCATGAGTCGGTCGATGTGTGGAGTAATAGTAGTAGATGCAGGCAGGAGTCGGTCTACTTGTTATGGACGTGATGCCTATATACATGATCATGCCTAGATAATCTCATAACTATGCGCTTTTCTATCAATTGCTCGACAGTAATTTGTTCACCCACCGTAATACTTATGCTATCTTGAGAGAAGCCTCTAGTGAAACCTATGGCCCCCGGGTCTATCTCTTATCATATTTGCTTTCAATCTACTTTTATTTGCATCTTTACTTTTTGCATCTATATTATAAAATACCAAAAATATATTATATTATCATACTATCTCTATCAGATCTCACTTTCACAAGTGGTCGTGAAGGGATTGACGACCCCTTTATTGCGTTGGTTGCGAGTTCTCAGTTTGGTTGTGTAGGTGCGTGGGACTTTTGAGGAGCCTCCTACTGGATTCATACCTTGGTTCTCAAAACTGAGGGAAGTACTTACACTACACTTGCTGCATCACCCTCTCCTCTTCGGGGAAAACCAACGCTAGCTCAAGATGTAGCAAGAAGGATTTCTGGCACTGTTGCCGGGGAGGTCTTCGCTCAAGTCAAGACTTACCAAGTACCCATCACAAACCCATCTCCCTCGCATTTCATTATTTGCCATTTGCCTCTCGTTTTCCTCTCCCCCACTTCACCCTTGCCGTTTTATTCGCCCTCTCTTTCCCAATCTCCTCCTCTCTTTTTGCTTGCCGTTTTTCTGTTTGCTTGTGTGTTGGATTACTTTTTGCCATGGCGCAAGATAATACCAAATTGTGTGATTTCTCGAATACCAATAATAATGATTTCCTTAGTACTCTGATTGCTCCTCTTAATGATGTTGAGTCTTGTGAAATCAATGCTGCTTTGCTGAATCTTGTTATGAAAGATCAATTCACCGGTCTTCCTAGTGAAGATGGCGCTACTCATCTAAACATTTTTGTTGATTTGTGTGATATGCAAAAGAAGAAAGATATGGATAACAATATTGTCAAATTGAAGTTATTTCCATTTTCACTTAGAGATCGTGCTAAATTTTGGTTTTCGTCTTTGCCTAAAAATAGTATTGATTCTTGGAACAAGTGCAAAGATGCTTTTATCTCTAAGTATTTTCCTCCCGCTAAGATCATCACTCTTAGGAACGATATTATGAATTTTAAACAACTTGATCATGAGCATGTTGCCCAATCTTGGGAAAGAATGAAATTTATGCTTCGCAATTGCCCTACTCATGGTTTGAATTTATGGATGATCATACAATTTTTTTTATGCCGGTTTGAATTTTGCTTCTAGAAATCTCTTAGATTCGGCCGCGGGAGGCACCTTTATGGAAATCACATTAGGAGATGCTACAAAACTTCTTGATAATATTATGGCTAATTATTCTCAATGGCACACCGAAAGATCTTCTAGTAAAAAAGTGCATGCTATAGAAGAAATCAATGTTTTGAGTGGAAAGATGGATGAACTCATGAAGATGTTTGCTACTAAAAATACTCCTTTTGATCCTAATGATATGCCTTTGTCTTCCTTGATTGAGAATAATAATGAATCTATGGATGTGAATTTTGTTGGTAGGAATAGTTTTGGAAACAATGCTTATAGAGGAAATTTTAATGCTAGAACGTTCCCTAGTAATTCCTCTAATAATTATGGAAATTCCTACAATAATTCTTATGGTAATTTTAATAAGATTCCCTTTGATTTTGAGAATAGTGTGAAAGAATTTGTGATTTCTCAAAAGAATTTTAATGCTTTGCTTGAAGAAAAATTGCTCAAAGTTGGTGATTTGGCTAGGAACGTTGATAGACTTTCGCTTGATGTTGATTCTCTTAAACTTAGACCTTCTCCTCCTAAGCATGATATCAATGAGTCTCTCAAAGTAATGAGAATTTCCATTGACGAGTGCAAGGAAAGAACCACTAGATTGCGTGCTAAGACAGATAGCTTTATAAAAGCGTGTTCTTCTAGTTTCCGTGAAAATAATGATGAGGATATTAAAGTTATTGATGCGTCTCCTATTAGATCTATGTTTTGCAATATGAATTTTCATGATTATGGGACTGATGATGAATCAACTTTGCCCAGAAGGCGTCCCAAGAATTCAGAGTCTTTAGATCTTAATGCTAAATTTGGTAAAAGTGAGATTGGAGAATCCTCAACTTCTAATAATGTTGAACCTACTATCTCGGATTTCAAGGAATTTGACTATGATAATTGCTCTTTAAAATGTTGTATTTCCTTGTTGCAATCCGTTGTTAATTCTCCTCGTGCTTATAGTCAAAACAAAGCTTTTACCAAACATATTGTTGATGCCTTGATGCAATCTTATGATAAAAAACTTAATTTGGAAATTTCTATACCTAGAAAACTTAATGACAAGTGGTAACCTACTATAAAGATTAGAGTTAAAGATTATGAGTGTTTTGCTTTGTATGATTTGGGTTCTAGTGTTTCCACGATTCCGAAATCTTTATGTGATATTCTAGGTTTCCATGATTTTGAAGATTGCTCTTTAAATTTGCACCTTGCGGATTCCACCATTAAAAAGCCTATGGGAAGGATCAATGATGTTCTTATTGTTGCAAATAGAAATTTGGTGCCTGTAGATTTTATCGTTCTTGATATAGATTGCAATCTTTCTTGCCCTATTATTCTTGGTAGACCTTTCTTTAGAACGATTGGTGCGATTATCGATATGAAGGAAGGGAACATTAGATTCCAATTTCCCTTAAAGAAAGTCATGGAACACTTTCCAAGAAAGAAATTCAAATTACCTTATGAATCTATCATGCGTACTACTTATGAATTTAGTGCCAAAGATGGCATTCGTTAGATCTATCTTCGCTTTTATGCCTAGCTAGGGGCGTTAAACGATAGCGCTAGTTGGGAGGCAACCCAATTTTCTTTATGTTTTTTGTTTTTGTTCCTGTTTAGTGTTAAATTTTGTTTCTACTTTCTGTTTAGATGTGTTTTTATCTTTTGTTTAGTGTTTGTGCTAAGTAGAACCTATAGGATAAACTATGATGATAGTTGATTTGATTCTGCTGAAAAACAGAAACTTTGCGCTCACGAGAAAAATTTCAATAAATCACAGAGACGTGATTTTGCATTGATTCTTTTTTATTCTGATCAATAAACAATTGTACAGTACGTCCTATTTTAGTAGGATTTTTAGAGTTCCAGAAGTTTGCATTAGTTACAGATTGCTACAGACTGTTCTGTTTTTGACAGATTCTGTTTTTCGGCTGTTGTTTGCTTATTTCAATGCATCTATGGCTAATAAATTAGTTTATAAACCATAAGGAAGTTGGAATACAGTAGGTTTAACACCAAAATAAATAAAGAATGAGTTCATTGCATTTTTCTTTCACTAACGGAGCTTATAAGATTTCCTGTTGAGTTTTGTGTTCTGAAGTTTTCAAGTTTTGGGTAAAGCTTTTATGGACTATGGAATAAAGGGTGGCAAGAGCCTAAGCTTGGGGATGCCCAAGGCAACCCCAATATATGCAATAGTAGCCAAAAGCCTAAGCTTGGGGATGCCTTGGGAAGGCATCCCCTCTTTCGTCTTCGTTCATTGGTAACTTTACTTGGAGCTATATTTTTATTCACCACATGATATGTGTTTTGCTTGGAGCGTCGTGTATTATATTAGTATTTGCTTTTTAGTTTACCACAATCATCCTTGCTGTACACACCTTTTGGAAGAATCCTATTTGATTAGAATTTAATAGAATACTCTATGTGCTTCACTTATATCTTTTGAGCTTTATAGTTTTTGCTCTAGTGCTTCACTTATGTCTTTTAGAGCACGGTGGTATCTTAACTTTGAAGAAATTGCTAGTCTATCATGCTTCACTTATATCATTTTTAGAGTCTTTTAGAACAGCATGGTATTTTCTATGGTTACAAAGTTGGTCCTAGAATGGTGAGCATCCAAGTTGGGTATAATAAAAACTATCATATGAAGTGAATTGGATGCTATGATCAACTTGATGCTTGATAATTGTTTTGAGATATGGAGGTAGTGATATTAAAGTCATGCTAGTTGGGTGGTTATGAATTTCAAGAATGCTTGTGTTGAAGTTAGCAAGTCCCGTAGCATGCGCGTATGGTTAAAGTTATGTAACAAATTTGAAACATGAAGTGTACCTGGCTTGTGCATCCTTATGAGTGGCGATCGGGGACGAGCGATGGTCTTTTCCTACCAATCTATTCCCCTAGGAGCATGCGTGTAGTACTTGGTTTTTGATGACTTCTAAATTTTTGCAATAAGTATATGAGTTCTTTTTACTAATGTTGAGTCCATGGATTATACACACTTTTACATTTCCGCCATTGCTAGCCTCTTCGGTACCGTGCATTGCCCTTTTTCACCTTGAGAGTCGGTGCAAACTTCGCCGGTGCATCCAAACCCCGTGATATGATACGCTCTATCACACATAAACCTCCTTATATCTTCCTCAAAATAGCCACCATACCTACCTATTATGGCATTTCCATAGCCATTCCGAGATATATTGCCATGCAACTTTCCACCGTTCGTTTATCATCATCATGACATACATTACTTTTGTCATATTGCCATTGCATGATCATGTAGTTGACATCGTATTTGTGGCGAAGCCACCATGCATTATTTCATACATGTCACTCTTGATTCATTGTACCATCTCGGTACACCGCCGGAGGCATTTATATAGAGTCATATCTTGTTCTAGTTTCGAGTTGTAATTCATATGTTGTAATCAATAGAAGTGTGATGATCATCATCTTTAGAGCATTGCCCAAAGAAAAAAAAGAAGAAAGACCAAAAGAAAAAAAGTAAGGCCCAAAAAAAGAAATAAAAGAAAAATAAAAAGAAAATAAAAGAAGAAAATAAATAAAAAGGGCAATGCTACTATCTCTTTTTCCACACTTGTGCTTCAAAGTAGCACCTTGTTCTTCATGTAGTGAGTTTCATATATTGTGCTTCAAAGTAGCACCATGTTTTTCATATAGTGAGTCTCATAAGTTATCTTTTTCATACTAGTGGGAATTTTTCATTATAGAACTTGGCTTGTATATTCCTACGATGGGCTTCCTCAAATGCCCTAGGTCTTCGTGAGCAAGCAAGTTGGATGCACACCCACTAGTTTTCTTTTGTTGAGCATTCATTTATAGCTCTAGTGCATCCGTTGCATGGCAATCCCTACTCCTCATGTTGACATCAATTAATGGGCATCTCCATAGCCCGTTGATTATCCTCGTCAATGTGAGACTTTCTCATTTTTGTATTCTCCACACAATCCCCATCATCATATTCTATTCCACCCATAGTGCTATATCCATGGCTCACGCTCATGTATTGCGTGAAGGTTGAAAAAGTTTGAGATTATTTAAGTATGAAACAATTGCTTGGCTTGTCATCGTGGGTATAGAAGTTGGGAACATCTTTGTGTGACGAAAATGAAGCATATCCTAATTATATGATTTTTTAGGGATGAACTTTCTTTTGCCATGTTATTTTGAGAAGACATGATTACTTTGATTAGTGTGCTTGAAGTGTTACTATTTCTTTTATCAATATGAACTTTTATTTTGAATCATTTGGATCTGAATATTCATGCCACAATAAAGAAAATTACATTGAGAATTATGCTAGGTAGCATTTCACATCAAAAATTCTTTTTTATCATTTACCTACTCGAGGACGAGCAGGAATTAAGCTTGGGGATGTTTGATACGTCTCCAACGTATCTATAATTTTTGATTGTTCCATGCTATTATATTACCCCTTTTGGATGTTTATAGGCTTTATTTTACACATTTATATCATTTTTGGGACTAACCTACTAACCGGAGGCCCAACCCATATTGCTGTTTTTTTTGCCTATTTCAGTATTTCAAAGAAAAGGAATATCAAACGGAGTCCAAACAGAATGAAACCTTCGGGAGCGTGATTTTTGGAACGAACAAGATCCGGAGAGCTTGGAGTGCAAGTCAAGAAGTTCCCGAGGACCCCACGAGATAGGGGGTTGCGCCCCCCTGTAGGGCGCGCCCCCTATCTCGTGGGCCCTTCGGGCGGCCACCGACGTACTTCTTCCTCCTATATATACCTACGTACCCCGAAAACATCCAGGAGCACCATGAAGTACAATTTCCACCGCCGTAACCTTCTATATCCGTGAGATCCCATCTTGGAGCCTTCGCCGGCACTCTGTCGGAGGGGGAATCGACCACGGAGGGCTTCTACATCAACATCCTTGCCCCTCCTATGAGTTGTGAGTAGTTTACCACAGACCTACGGGGCCATAGTTATTAGCTAGATGGGTTCTTCTCTCTTTTTGGATCTCAATACAATGTTCTCCCCCTCTCTTGTGGAGATCTATTCGATGTAATCTCTTTTTGCGGTGTGTTTGTCGAGATCCGATGAATTGTGGGTTTATGATCAGATTTATCTATGGATAATAATTGAATCTTCTCTGACTTATTTTATGTATGATTGAGTTATCTTTGGAAGTCTCTTCGAATTATCAGTTTGGTTTGGCCTACTAGATTGATCTTTCTTGCCATGGGAGAAGTGCTTAGCTTTGGGTTCAATCTTGCGGTGTTCTTACCCAGTGATAGAAAGGGTTGCAAGATACGTATTGTATTGTTGCCATCGAGGATAACAAGATGGGGTTTATATCATATTGCATGAGTTTATCCCTCTACATCATGTCATCTTGCTTAATGCGTTACTCTGTTCTTATGAACTTAATACTCTAGATGCGGGCAGGAGTCGGTCGATGTGTGGAGTAATAGTAGTAGATGCAGGCAGGAGTCGGTCTACTTGTTATGGTCGTGATGCCTATATACATGATCATGCCTAGATAATCTCATAACTATGCGCTTTTCTATCAATTGCTCGACATTAATTTTTTCACCCACCGTAATACTTATGCTATCTTGAGAGAAGCCTCTAGTGAAACCTATGCCCCCCGGGTCTATCTCTTATCATATTTGCTTTGAATCTACTTTTATTTGCATCTTTACTTTTTGCATCTATATTATAAAATACCAAAAATATATTATCTTATCATACTATCTCTATCAGATCTCACTTTCACAAGTGGCCGTGAAGGGATTGACAACCCCTTTATTGTGTTGGTTGCGAGTTCTCAGTTTGTTTGTGTAGGCGCGTGGGACTTTTGAGGAGCCTCCTACCGGATATACCTTGGTTCTCAAAACTGAAGGAAATAATTACGCTACACTTGCTGCATCACCCTCTCCTCTTTGGGGAAAACCAACGCTAGCTCAAGACGTAGCACACATGCATGTGGGTTAGCAAGTTTCCCTTTACTAATTAACCTTCTTCTTGTGTTTCCAAGGTCCTATGAACATTCCACCACCTATACATGAAATTTTTTATAACCAAGGGGGAGATGACGATGGTGATGATCACGAGCATGAGGACGAGCAGAATGTATATACTCAGTGGCGCCTGGCAACTAATTCTGATGGATCACCTCTTCTTGTTTATATACAGCGCACTGAGTTTGTTACTACTGAGGGAGCACGTGTTGTCTCCCATGGTCGCACTCTCCGGACCTATTCCAACACCCGTTGCATGGTATTCGGGATGGATACTAGTGTGATAGCGCCAACACCTTATCCCTGGTATAGAATTGATAGTCTTGGAGAAAACTCGCTCTTCCTTGGACAAAACTATCCGATGATGGTGAAAGGCGATCCAACTATTGTTGACACAACATTACTAGTACCATTTATGAGAAGCAACTGTGTCTATACCTCGGACACTTGGCTAGTTCCCTACCCTGGTACTGATATAGTAGGCCGCTTCAGCCTGGATGATCAGTCATGCGTTGGTCTCGAGATTGACAATAGATGCCCCGTCCCAGAGAATCACTTGTGGTTCAAAGCAAGCGTTTCCAACACCGAGGATTGATTGAGTTGAAGTTCATTTCATTGCTTGTTATTTGTTGTGTGATGAAAACTTTAGTATTTATAATGTATCATCATTGTCGATGTGGGTTAATGACCTGTTATATGTAATAAAATGATATGCCTGTGACAAACTTACTAAATTTATGAATGGCTTTCGCTTCACTTCTCTGAGTGAGTGGTGCGACGAGGCAAAAAAATATTTTCCGAATACATAATTGTACGTGCATTGCAACATGTTATCGGATGAGGCCAATCAACAATAGTAGTACACTATGTGTACTAGCTTCACATGCTTCGCGTGTCGGGCGGGTGTTTTTACTGTAGCCATATGTTAATGTGTTCGTTGTACGTAACCAGCACCTCGAATGCTCGATACTACTAGTAGGAGTACTATATAAGTAGTAGGAGTAGTAGGGTAGCATGGGCCAGAACAAGCATTCACGTCCAGGAGTACGGCACACGCCACCAGCACGACATCCATGTGACACCATATTTCTTGGAGTCCATGCTAGAGCAATCTCTTCAACCTCGTCATTTCTCTAACTTCAGCCATCGCTCAGCGGGTGAGGTGGGGGTTTGCCGATAGTCGGTTTCCTCAACTGCGGTCCCACTTGTAAGGCCAACTCTAATGCACGACCCCAAACGGACCTCCGTTTTGCACGAACTCCGACGATAATTTTGACTAGAAAAGCAAGACCAAAGAAAACAAGAACCACAAGAATACATTTTAGAAGATATCCAACTTCCATAACTGCTCCTGTAAGTTCGATTAATGCCTTCTCGATGCATTCATTGTTGATCTGCGGAGGCTCGATCTTGCGTGCTTCTTTCTTCTTCGAGTGTAAAGAAGTAGACGTTGCTTCCTTGCATCTAGTCTCATGTCTAGCCTCTATTCTAGTAGGAGTATCAACAAGTGCACTAGTCTCATCTCTAGCCTCTATGCTAGAACATCTACTAAATTGCGCTCTATCAATATATCGATGTACTCTTCTTCCCAATACCAAAACTTGCATCCATTCTATTACACAATAAATTTTTTAAGTTAGCACAACTAGTCTAATCAGAGAGCACAACCAAAGATTTGGTCGGGTTCTTCCTCCTTTTGCCGACACGTGGGACATCCAGCATCCAGGTCGTGTCATGCAAGAAAATAGAGTGGTAGTTGAAGCCACGTGATATGCATCTTGGGTTAAACTGTAAATAGAATCTTACTACTCTTGAGTAACTCCAACAGCGGCCACCGAAGATCTTTATTGGATTTTTTTCACCACCAGCACGTCGAGGTGAAAGATGTGCAGGTTCAATGGGTCCTCTTGCGTTTTCACTGACATGTGAGACCGCATGTGAGCAAACAGACGATGGGCTCCGCGCGTCCGCTGGCTGCCTGAGAAGAGAGATAGAGGAGGGCTGAGCACGGACTCCAGGAAATTTGTTCTACGTAACCAGCACCTCGATATTCGCGTGTGGTTGTTTCTAGAATAAAAAAGGAAGTACCCCTGCTTATGTTACTCCCACTACGCCTATCCTAAGGTTAGTAGGTGACTTTGCGCTTGGCTCTTCGCCTCTTCCGGAAGTCGATGGTTCTATAGTAGTACTTCTGGCAATCTGACACCAAATGAACTGCTGCACATCCACCGCTTGTAAGCAAAAGTTTCTCCTCGTGTTGCGAGCCACCACACACGCGTTGGCGAGGGAGAAGGCGTAATCAAGCTTCTCGTCGTTCTGCGAGTTGACGCGACACATCAAAGTTATTTAGTAAGTACTCTCTCCAAAAAAGGGCTGACCATGTCATTGCTACCATCCCATGCTCCGTCGTTGAGTACGTGCAATATTCACGTGCCATGGAGGAGAAAAAATATTGCGTAGGTGCCATCAAAGTGCACGACTCACTTACGCACTGCTTATCTGATTATCTCCATTTTCTTGCATGACATGTGCACCTTGATGCTAGATGTCTCGCGTGTTGGGAAAAGGATGAACAAAGCTCACGTAAAAGAAAAGACTTGAAGAGCATAGATTCCCGACGACCGAGAAGGAGCAAGGAACCTTGCGGTGGAGCGTTTGCAAGGAACCGTGCGCGTTTTCCCCTGTTTTTTGCCACCTGCCCACCTATAAACAAATAAAAGAACATGAACTTTTCGCTAACCACTAGAAACGGTACATCAGGATGCTAAGTTGAAGATGTTTTATACTCCCTCTGTTCCCAAATATAAGTCTTTTTATAGATATCAATAAGGGACTACATACGAAACAAAATGAGTGAATCTACACTCTAAAATATGTCTACATACATCCGTATGTTGTAGTCTATTTGAAATGGCTAGAAAGACTTATATTTAGGAATGGAGGCAGTAGTTTATATTGAATTATTGATAACCACGCAACAAGCCACGCATGTACAGGATGCATGCAGCCACGCATGTACACAAGCCAACGCACTAACTCCATCCAATCCAACTCATGCACATATGTGCACAGCATGGAGCACACAACACACGTACACAACACGTGCATGCACACACGCTCGGCCGTAGAATGCACGTGAATAACACAAGCATGCGCACACACTCGGCTGCATGGAGGCGTGCGCCATCTGCGGCGACGCCCGATTCGTCATGCTACGGCGAAGCTCGCACGCAACGGTGCCTACGCATCTCTTGCAGCACCTCTTTGCCGTCGTTGCTCAATGACTAGTCGGAGACGAAGACGACCGCAGCCTCGGCCTTAGAGCTAGCACCGATGGAAAAACACGCACGCTGCACGCACACGAGCACATACGGAGTGCCCACGACATGGTGGTGGTGCGTCCCCAGTCACCTCTACTCCTTATGCGCATGTTGTCTATCAAGGCGGTTGCATGCTAATGATGATGTGGGTGAGATCTTCTAGGACTCAAATGATGACGAGGAAAATTATGAGACACAAGGTGACGTACACCGTCAAGGTCCATGGTCAAGGGGGTGCTAGTAAGTGCTTAGATGTGCTTAGGTGAGGTGCTAAGCGCATTAAATGGCTTAGTAACTCAAGTCTTCAATGCATAGGGTGCTTAGTTTATTGGTGCCACATCATATTTTATGCCTATGTGGCAGGCTTAGCAGCTATACATGGTGGAGCACTGGGAGAGGCCAAGGTTGGTCATAGTGGGGAGTAACTTATACTGTAACATATTACTATGTTACTCTAAACATCTCTATAAACCGGAAAGGAGGGAGTAGTAACATAGACTAGTGGCATATCAGAGTATGGGAGCACATGATATTTCCCCGTCTGGACTGATCCCAATTTGGCTTCTCACCTTCTTAGCCCAACAAAAAATCCTCCCTCCTCTCGCGCGCGCTTCCCGCCCGGCGCCAGCTGAGCGCACCGCTCCACATTGATGACAAGTCAGGGCGACGCGACCTCTCATTGTTTCCGCCGTTGAATCGGCGCACCGGCCGAGGGCACCGCCCGCTGCACGCCCGGCATTTCAGACTACACAGTGGAGAGTAACTTTAGAACAAGTACTACAATTAGATGACATAAGCAGGCTATAAGGATTTAAATATAGTATTTGCGCTTAGTTGAAGGAGAGAGAAGAGGAGAGAGAAGAGAAGCGGATTGTAATAAACGTGTAGCCGGTTGTACTCCAACATACTTTGTGAGACAAAAGGTGGGGTCATTATTAATGATATAGTATTTATACTGAAGGGACTAACGGACGCCTTAATTACTCCATTTTTTAGACAAACCTTGGTGGGGCTATTGTTGACTTGGACGTGGGGTTTGGGGGCCAAAGGCCTACTATTATACTCGCACGACTAACCTGACATGCTCTACCCTAGCCGCCGCTGTATCGTATGGTTTCGCACCGTTCCAGATCTTAGTGCCGCCACACAATTCTTCTCCAGCCCTCCTTCCGACATGCACCGCGATAAGGGATATCAGTCCTCTGAACCCCGCCTTTCGTGATCCTGTACGGGAGAGGGGCGATCAAGTTTTTGGGGAGCACACTCCTGTGATTACTGCCAATGACGACTTCCTCAACGACAGCCTTCTTCCCCGACCTCGGTAACCTCTTCATCAACGACATGAGTGACAACATCAACCACATCGCTTCTGCTCCCGCTGTACAGTATGTGATTATGTCCTCCTAGTTTAGTCCACATCATTACTTTGATGTTTGCAATTGTCGTCATGATTTATTTACTGCTGATTCGAATTAAATCTCATACTAAATTGCTCATATATTCAACAATTCAATCCAAAAACCTGATTACAGGCAATTTACTCTGAGTGGTTTTGCTGCACTTTTGAGGCCGCCTACTTTTGAGGGAGTGCAATATAAAAGGTGGCGCACAAGAGATATTGGTTTCAGATCATGTACTGCTATGACGCCACTAAGGGTAAGCCTGAGGGCGATCTTAATCCTACACAGCAGGAATCTTTTCAGAACATGGATACCCTCTTCAAAGCTGCCCTGCTGAGTGTTCTTGACGATTCCATTGTGGATTCATATATGTTGTTTGACAGCAGCAAAGACATGTGGGTTGCACTCGAGGCCAAGTTTGGGCCCTCAGGCCCTAGCAACAAGTTGTACGTCATGGAGCAATTCTGTGACTATAAGATGACTGATGAGCACTCTATTTTTCAGCAGACTCATGAGATACAGACACTCTCTAAGGAACTTGAGTACTTTAAGTGTGTGTTGCCGGACAAATTTGTTGCTGGGACCATCATTGCCAAGCTTCCACCTTCGTGGAACAATTTTGCTACTTCTCTGAAAAACAAGAGACATGAGTTTTCTGTTTTGGATCTCATTGGCACTCTTGATTTTGAGGAGAAGGCGAGAGCAAAATACACACGTGCTCGGGTCGCTGAGGGAGCTTCTAGTGCCCACATGGTACAAGAGAAGAACTTCCAGCCCAACCAGCCCCAAAACAACAAGAACAAATCTCAGGGGAAAGGTAAGTTTGATGCAAAGAACAAGCCATCACATTCTACCAACTTCAAGAAGAATTCTCAACGGGAAGGGATACAAACCTCAATTTTGCTAGCACCGCACAAAATTTATATGGCTGCATCTACATGCTATCAGCTAACCTCATGGTGCTCCAGGTATTCCTACATTCGTAACTAGGTACAATGACCACTGCAAGATGAAATTAGCTTATTCATATGTTGACTTGCTGAATGCAGTGCTGAACGATCCTGTCATGTGTGGAGGAGCAAACAAGCAGCGCAGCCGAAGGTCGAAATCAACCAAGGACTTATGAAATTATATATAATCTTCCTCAGGCAGGTCAGTATCCCCTTCGTCCAGATGACCGTGTTTTGTCATGCCGAGCTATTGATATGTGATACTGTTTTGCAACACCGTTTAAGTATAGCTACTGTTTTCCTATCTTTTCAGATTCAGGGCAATGAATATGATTTCAGGGGAACTGCACAATATGGACTCATGTTGAGTCATCTCTATTGCCTCATGTGTTTGCTGCAAATGTGTCAGCATCAATTGCAAGATGAGGCAGCTAGCTAGCTAGCTGTGGAGTTGCCAACATGCTCAAAGTGTTCGCAACATTGAGAAGAAACAAGCATGCCCCGGAAATTAATGCGTGCGCAGGGAGGCCCTTTGCTCAGAGAAGCATCGACCAATTTTCTTTATTTCCACACCTTATCACAGCTTTGTATTGGTTATAGTATGGTGAATCATTGAGATGCATAGACATGCTGAACTTTTGTTCTTCTGAATGTTAGTATGCATACCATATCTTCTGAAGCTTAGTTTAATGTGAGTGTCTGCATCCAGTACCGCATCCTCTAATTTGGTGGATGCACACAGAGAAAATAAATCTCCTTAATTTACTCCATAACCACCCTATTAAATAGGCCTAGTAACAAACCAGGCGCATGTAGTGGCCGACGGGCACATGCATTCTGCATGCATGGCCAGTCAGCCAAGTCCATGCGCCAGCTCCAATGTAGCAACGCAAAAGAAGAGAGCGATTCTTGGGAAAAAAGCGAGTAGTTAGTGCAGCAGGCCTTATAAACACGAACAGCTCGCTCTCCCGCTTCTGTCGCCCCTGATAACCCACAAGTATAGGGCATAATTGTAGCCTCTTTAGATAAGTAAGAGTGTCGAACCCAATGACGAGCTAAAGGTAGAACAAATATTCTCTCAAGCCCTATCTTCCACTGATACGACTCTACGCATGCTTAGTGTTTGCTTTACCTAGAACAAGTA
The DNA here is from genome assembly GCF_002162155.2 of Triticum dicoccoides. NCBI lineage: Eukaryota > Viridiplantae > Streptophyta > Magnoliopsida > Poales > Poaceae > Triticum > Triticum dicoccoides. The sequence goes on along the minus strand of NC_041387.1, from coordinate 658,095,804 downwards.
TGAAACTAGAAGTACTTTGTAGGTGTTGTTGGATAGTTTTGCAAGATAATAAAGAGCACGTAGATAAAAAGTAGGGGCTATTTAGATAAAGAAGCAATAAAGTAAATATAGCGAGTGTGGAAAAGTGGTGGTAGGAGTTGTGAAAGTATCCCTAAGCAATTGACTACTTTACTAGACCGATAGCAATTTTTATGTGGGAGAGGCATAAGCTAACATACTTTATCTTCTTGGATCATATGCACTTATGATTGGAACTCTAGAAAGCATCCGCAACTACTAAAGATCATTAAGGTAAAAACCAACCATAGCATTAAAGCATCAAGTCCCCTTTATCCCATACGCCACAACCCCCTTACTCGGGTTTATGCTTCTGTCACTCAAGCAACCAACTATAAGCGAATCATGAACATATTACAACACCCTACAGCGGTAATCCCTCACGCTTACGCGACACGGAGGGCACAATAGGACAGCAACATAACCACAAGAAAATTAAACCAATCATAGCAATTCATCAATCACGGATAGGACAATGAAAATCTACCCACACATCATAGGATGGCAACACATCATTGAATAATAATATGAAGCCTAAAGCACCATGTTCAAGTAGAGGGTACAGCTGGTTGCGGGAGAGTGGACCGCTGAATATAGATGGGGGAAGGTGATGGAGATGTTGGTGAAGATGGCGGTGGTTGATACGTCTCTGTCGTATCTACTTTTCCAAACACTTTTGCCCTTGTTTTGGACTCTAACTTGTGTGATTTGAATGGAACTAACCCGGACTGACGCTGTTTTCAGCAGAATTGCCATGATGTTGTTTTATGTGCAGAAAATAAAAGTTCTCGGAACAACCTGAAACTCCACATAATATCTTAGAATAAATAATAAAAAATCCTCGCTAAATATGAAGACCAGGGGGGCCACACCGTGTCCGCGAGGGTGGGGGCGCGCCCCCCTACCTCGTGGGCCCCCTGGTGGACCTCCGACGCCAACTCCAACTCCATATATTGGCTTTCAGGGAGAAAAAAATCAGAGAGAAGAAATCATTGCGTTTTACGATACGGAGCCGCCGCCAAGCCCTAATCTCTCTCGGGAGGGCTGATCTGGAGTCCGTTCGGGGCTCCGAAGAGGGGGATTCATCGCCGTCGTCATCACCAACCATCCTCCATCACCAATTTCATGATGCTCACCGCCGTGCGTGAGTAATTCCATCATAAGCTTGTTGGACAGTGATGGATTGGATGAAATTTATCATGTAATCGAGTTAGTTTTGTTAGGGTTTGATCTCTAGTATCCACTATGTTCTTAGATTGATGTTGCTATGACTTTGCTATGCTTAATGCTTGTCACTAGGGCCCGAGTGCCATGATTTCAGATCTGAACCTATTATGTTTTCATGAATACATGTGAGTTCTTGATCCTATCTTGCAAGTCTATAGTCACCTACTATGTGTTATGATCCGGCAACCCCGAAGTGACAATAATCGGAACCACTCCCGGTGATGACCATAGTTTGAGGAGTTCATGTATTCACTATGTGCTAATGCTTTGTTCCGGTTCTCTATTAAAAGGAGGCCTTAATATCCCTTAGTTTCCATTAGGACCCCGCTGCCACGGGAGGGTAGGACAAAAGATGTCATGCAAGTTCTTTTCTATAAGCACGTATGACTATATTCGGAATACATGCCTACATTACATTGATGAACTGGAGCTAGTTCTTTGTCACCCTATGTTATAACTGTTACATGATGAACCACATCCGGCATAATTATCTATCACTAATCCAATGCCTACGAGTTTTCCATATACTGGTTCTCGCTTATTTACTTTTCCGTTGCTACTGTTACAATCACTACAAAATACCAAAAACATTACTTTTGCTATCTTTACTTTTGTTACCGTTACCACCACTATCATATTACTTTGCTACTAAACACTTTGCTGCAGATACTAAGTTTCCAGGTGTGGTTGAATTGACAACTCATCTGCTAATACTTGAGAATATTCTTTGGCTCCCTTTGTGTCGAATCAAAAAATTTGGGTTGAATACTCTACCCTCGAAAACTGTTGCGATCCCCTATACTTGTGGGTTATCAAGACCTTTTTCTGGCGCCGTTGCCGGGGACCATAGCTCTATTCTTTGAGTCACTTGGGATTTATATCTGCTGGACACTATGAAGAACTTGAAAGACGCTAAGACAACAATTTATCCCTCAACTACGAGGGGAGGTAAGGAACTGCCATCTAGCTCTGCACTTGATTCACCTTCTGTTATGAGTAAGCTAGTGACACCTAAACCTGCTTCTGCTATTCGTTCTGGTATGTCGCATGTTATTGATGATGCCACTTCTACTATGCATGATACTTATGATGAAACTACTTCTATGCTTGATACTACTGTGCCCCTTGGTGAATTTCTAGATGAGCAAATTTCTAGGTCTAGAGAAAGAGAAATTATTGAATCTGAATACAATGATGAAAATGATGATGAAAATATGCCTGCTATTCCTAAAGGTTATCTTTTTGATGCAGAATCTTCTGCAGCTATTTTTGCTTGCCAGGATAGATACGAACTTAAGAGGTTGCTAGTTAAATGGAGTAAAGAATCTCTTAGAGATAGAATGAGGCCCGGCCCTGCTTTTGCTACTTCACCTATTTGTGTTCCTGATAAGGATTATTATAAATTTTCTGTTGATCCAGATATAATCACTTTGTTTGAATCTGATCCTTTCTATGGCTATGAATCTGAAACCGTTGTGGCACATATTACTAAGTTAAATGATATAGCCGCCCTGTTTACTAATAATGAGAGATCGCGCTACCTTTATTTACTCAAAATATTTCCGTTCTCAATAAAGGGTGATGCTAAGATATGGTTTAATTCTCTTGATCCTGGTTGTGTGCATAGTCCCCAGGATATGATCTATTACTCTTCTGCTAAATATTTCCCTACTCATAAGAAACAAGCTACCTTGAGGGAAATATATAACTTTGTGCAAATTGAAGAAGAGAGTCTCCCACAAGCTTGGGGGAGGCTTCTCAAGTTACTTAATGCTTTGCCTGATCATCCTCTTAAGAAACCTGAAATACTTGATATCTTTTATAATGGACTAACTGATGCTTCCAGAGATTACCTGGATAGTTGTGCTGGTTCTCTTTTCAGGGAAAGAACACTGGATGAAGCTGAAATTCTATTGAACAATATGTTGACAAATGAAAATAATTGGGCACCTCCCGAGCCAGCTCCTGAGCCAATTTCTGAGCCAATTATTGAGCCTATTCCTAAACCAACTCCGAAGAGGAGAGGTGTTCTATTTCTCAGTCCCGAAGATATGCAAGAGGCAAAGAAATCTATGAAAGAAAAAGGTATTAAAGCTGAAGATGTTAAGAATTTACCTCCTATTCAAGAAATATATGGTCTTAATTTACCGCTTGTTGAAGAAGTATATGATCTCAATACTTTATTCACTGAAGAACCTCCTGATCCCGATATCCCGACACAGGTAGTAAAGGTAAATTCTCTCTATATATATGATAAAGCTGAAGTCCCTCCTACTAAAATTGCTAGTCAGTGCTTGGATGAGTTTGATAACTTCATGTTTAAGCAAGATGACTTTAATGCATATTTTGGTAGACAATTAAAACAAGATGCTTATATGATTAAACACTTGAGTGATTATATGGTTGATATTATAGGTGAACTTAAACTTGTTAGCAAACATGCTTCTATGGTTACCACTCAAGTAGAACAAGTACTTAAAGCTCAAAAAGAAGTGCTTGATGAAATGAATAGTAAGAAAAATGATTATGCTGTTAGAGTGGCTACTAGGACTGGTAGAATGACTCAGGAACCTTTGTATCCTGAAGGCCACCCTAAGAGAATCGAGCAAGATTCTCAGAGAAATGATATTGATGTACCTAGTTCTTCTAAAAGGAAGAAAAAGAAAAATGATAGGACTTTGCAAACTTCTAGTGAACCTATTGCTGAGTCACCTGAGAATCCAAATGATATTTCCATGTCTGATGCTGAAACACAATCTGGTAATGAACATGAACCAAGTGAAATGTTAATGATGATGTTCATGATAATGCTCAACCTAGTAATGATAATGATGTAGAAGTTGAACCTCCTGTTGATCTTGATAACCCACAATCAAGGAATCAACGTTATGATAAAAGAGACCTCGTTGCTAGGAAACATGGTAAAGAAAGGGAACCATGGGTTCAGAAACCCATGCCTTTTCCTCCAAAACCATCCAAGAAAAAAGATGATGAGGATTTTGAGCGCTTTGCTAAAATGATTAGACCTATCTTTTTGCGTATGCGATTAACTGATGTGCTCAAAACAAATCCTTATTCTAAGTATATGAAGGATATTATTACTAATAAAAGAAAGATACCGGAAGCTGAAATTTCCACCATGCTTGCTAATTATACTTTTAAGGGTGGAAGACCAAAGAAACTTGGAGATCCCGGAGTACCTACTATACCATGCTCCATTAAGAGAAATTATGTTAAAACTGCTTTATGTGATCTTGGAGCCGATGTTAGTGTTATGCCTCTCTGTTTATATCGTAGACTTGACTTGAATAAGTTGAAACCTACTGAAATATCTTTGCAAATGGCTGATAAATCAACTGCTATACCTGTCGGTATTTGTGAGGATGTGCCAGTTGTGGTTGCAAACGTTACTATTTTAACGGACTTTGTTATTCTCAATATTCCTGAGGATGATAGTATGTCTATTATTCTTGGAAGACCTTTTCTTAATACTGCAGGGGCTGTTATTGATTGCAACAAAGGCAATGTCACTTTTCATGTTAATGGCAATGAGCACACGGTACACTTTCCGAGGAAACAACCTCAGGTTTACAGTATCAACTCTATTGGAAAAATTCCATCGATTGCATTTGGAGGTTTTGAATTTCCTCTCCCTACTGTCAAGAAAAAGTATGATATTCTTAATGTTGGGGATTTCATATCCCCATTGAGGTAACTTAGTGTTATTCGAAATTTCTCCGGTTCCATGTTAATCAGAATAAGTTTGTTAACAAGACTTGATCAACCTTGTTAGTGGATTCTTTTTGATGAGCATGAGATGGATGAAACTAGAAGCACAACCTTCTGTACCCTCTTTATATTTTCTGTTATTTAGTAGAAATAAAGTAAAATGGTATTTTTTCTGTCTGTTTCCTGACTTATCCGTGCAATATAAAAATATCCTGAAAATAAAAGTCCTCAGAATGCCATGCCAATTTAATATGATTTTTTCAGGAATATTTGAGTTTTTTTGTGCAAAAATTACCGCGGGGGAGCTGCCAATTGGCCACGAGGGTGGAGGGCGCGCCCTACCCCCCAGGGCGCGCCACCTACCTTGTGGGCCCACTGTGGCCCTCCTCCCTGCACCCATCTTCTTCCTCTGCCTCACACAAACACGAAAAACCAACTCAAGCACGAGTTCCAGCCCCTGTTGCTGTGATTTTCGATCTCCTTGCTCAAAGCACCTCCCGCAAAACTGCTTGGGGAGATTGTTCCTTGGTATGTGACTCCTCCATTGGTCCAATTAGTTTTTGTTCTAGTGCTCTATTCATTGCAAATTTATGCTGCATAGGTGACCATGTTCTTGAGCTTGCATGTCAAATTCACATGGTCCCAAGTAGTTCTAATGCTTGATTTAGGCTCTAGGCACTCGTGGGACTAGTTGCTATCAATTTTATTGAAGTTGGTTCACTTTTACTTGAAGTTACTAAAAATTTCAGATTGTTTCAGAAATAACGAAGAGACTTTTGAGGGACTTGTCGAGCTGAAGCTCAAAGGAAAAACAAAAGGAAGAAGAACAGAAGCCCAAATTTAATTTGCCTCGCACCACGGAGGTCCGGCCATGTGAATGGCCTTCTGATGACTTCTTGAGGAGAGCCTGGATTTATGAAGATTTCTATTTATTAATTGAGAATGCTAGCCTCACCGACTTCTTCCGCGACCAACGTCATCAGTATCTCTTACTCACAAATACTTTTGTGCAAAATTTCTACTTTTTCCCTAAGAATTCGCCTCCATCAGTAGAGTTTCATTTATATGGTGTTGTTAAGAGGATGCCATTAGCTGAATTTTGCGAGGTTTGCAAAATACCCTTTGAGGGCACCTTGGATGAACCACACCGTAACGAAGTAGAAGCTCTTATTAACACCATCACGGTGGGAGAAACCAGGAAGGTTTCTGATGCAAGAATTACTAGCATACATTTTCCTATTTTACGCTACTTTGCCTTATTTGCTAGTCGTTGCTTGATAGGTCGCGGAAACTGTGGAAACCTTAGTGTTCCTGATGTTATCATTTTGCTCCATGGTTTATACCGCAATAACTCTGTTAGTATGGGTGGAATTGTTGCTAGACAGTTAAGTCTGAACCGTACTAAGGGCCCCGTCTTTGGAGGCATTTATGCTTCACGCCTAGATGAATATTTTGAAATACCTATTAGGCATGATGAGAAAGAGGAAACATCGCTGCCCCGTGCTTATTTAGATTATAGGAGTATGCTAGTGCATGACTTTCTTGTTAAGAGTCGTGAAGGGGAACTCAAATATAAATTGTACTTTCATAAACATCACCCTGAGACTATTACTTTGCCTGCTCCCTCTTTATTTAACTTGTCTGCAGGTCCTCACATCATTCCGTGGGCGGCCATTCAAGCCTATCGAAATCCTGCACTCGCCCCGGAACCGGAGCCACAAGATGAGCCTCCACGACATTCTGTTTATTCTTGGGATCCAGAGGTGGCTGCCAGCCAGTGGCAGTCAGAGTCTTGTTCATCGCAGTACGACCCCAGCTTCACCTACGGGTATCCTCCAGGCCATCCCTAGCAATAGACCAACTTAGGCCAAAAGCCTAAGCTTGGGGGAGTACGTATTTCCAACCGACATTACATTCATGTTCACACACACTCATTGCTAGATGTCGGTGTTCATACTCTTTCACTGTAATATCCATGCTAGTTTATTTTCTTTTTCCTGCTTTCTTCTTGTGTGTTTAATAAACCTTAGAAAAACAAAAAAATTAATAGTAGTTTATTTCTTTGCTGTAGTAATTAAAAAGGAAACCCAAAAATATTTTCCGTTCTTCTTTTGCTTGTTGGGAGCTTTCCCGTGTAAATAGTTTTTATTTCTTTTCTTTTCTTTTCTTTGGGGGTCAGTAGGAGAAGACCATGATTAAATTGTTGAAGTGGCTCTTATATGCATGATTGTTTATTTAACTTAGAGCCCATATTACTTGTCTTCTCCTGTTTATTGAATGCTTGCAGATTCCAGCTTAGTCCAATGCACGTGCACTCTTATTATTATTCACATCGTTCGGTCATGCAAGTGAAAGGCAATAATGATGATATATGATGGACTTATTGGGATGAGAAAAGCTGGTATGAACTCGACCTCTCTTGTTTTTGTAAATATGATGATTCATCATTCCTGAGTTAGCTATTATGAAGTAAGCATATTTGGAATGACATTTAGAGATTATAGTTGCTTGTGCCATGCTTGATTAGCTATGAGTTATAATGGTTTACCTTGCGTGCCAACATGCTATTAGAATGATCATATTGTGGTATGATGGGATGGTATCCTCCTTTAAATGAATTGAGTGACTAGACTTGGCACATGTTCACGCATGTAGTTGAATCAAATCAACATAGCCTTCATGATATTTATGTTCATGGTAGATTATATCCTACTCATGCTTGTATTCGGTGTAAATTAATTTTAAAGCATGTTTACGCTGTTGTCGCTCTCCCAGTTGGTCGCTTCCCAGTCTTTTGCTAGCCTTCACCTGTACTAAGCGGGAATACTGCTTGTGCATCCAAACTCCTTAAACCCCAAAGTTGTTCCTTATGGGTCCACTATACCTACCTATATGCGGTATTTACCTGCCATTCCAAGTAAATTTGTATGTGCCAAACTCCAAACCTTCAAATGAAATTTTGTTTTGTATGCTCGAGCAGCTCATGTCTCAACTAGGGCTGCCCTTATCTTCCATGTTAGGCGGTTATTCTCAAGAGGAGTGTACTCCGCTCCTCATTCACGAGAAAATGCCTGGTCACCGGGATGCCCAGTCCCATGCTTTATGAAAACTAAATCAAAATAATTGCAAACAAAACTCCCCCTGGGACTCGTTGAATGTTGGAGGGACTCGTTGTTTCGAGCAAGCCATGGATTGATGCCTGTGGAGGGGAGGGGGAGTATAAACTTTACCATTCTGTTTGGGAACCGCCTATAATTTGTTTAGCATGGAAGATATCGTCATCTCATAGTTGTTGCGTTGACAGCAAAAGTATGCCGCTCAAAATGTTATTCAATCTCTATTTTAAAACCGATCTCTAGCACCTCTACAAATCCCTGCTTCCCTCTGTGAAGGGCCTGTCTATTTACTTTTATGTTGAGTCATCATCCTTCTTATTAAAAAGCACCCGCTGGAGAGCACACTGTCGTTTGCATTCATTATAATTGGTTTACATTGGGTATGACTTGACCGGATCTCTTTTACCATGAATTACAATGTTTAGTCAGTCCTTGATCTTTAAAGGTGTTCTGCATTTATGTTTTGCGTTCTCAGAAAGGGCTAGCGAGATACCATTTTGTTATCTCATGTTATGATTATTTTGAGAAAGTGTTGTCATCTGAGTTTTGTTATTATAGCTCGCTAGCTGATTATGCTATCGATATGAGTAATTGTGAGACCTTTGTGTTATTGTTAGTATGGTTAGTTCATAATATTTGCTGAAACTTGAATGCTGGCTTTTCATGTTACAAAAACAAGAGCAAACAGAGTTTGTAAAAGTTATTCTTTTTCTCTTTCAGTTTGTCAACTGAATTGCTTGAGGACAAGCAAGGGTTTAAGCTTGGGGAGTTGATACATCTCCGTCGTATCTACTTTTCCAAACACTTTTGCCCTTGTTTTGGACTCTAACTTGTGTGATTTGAATGGAACTAACCCGACTGACGCTGTTTTCAGCAGAATTGCCATGATGTTGTTTTATGTGCAGAAAATAAAAATCCTCGAAACGACCTGAAACTCCACGGAATATCTTAGAATAAATAATAAAAAATCCTCGCCAAAGATGAAGACCAGGGGGCCCACACCCTATCCACGAGGGTGCCCCCCCCTAGGGCGCGCCCCCCTATCTCGTGGGCCCCCTGGTGGCCCTCCGACGCCAACTCCAACTCCATATATTGGCTTTCGGGGAGCAAAAAATCAGAGAGAAGAAATCATCGCGTTTTACGATACAGAGCCGCCGCCAAACCCTAATCTCTCTTGGGAGGGCTGATCTGGAGTCCGTTAGGGGCCCCGGAGAGGGTGATTCATCGCCGTCGTCATCATCAACCATCCTCCATCACCAATTTCATGATGCTCACCGCCGTGCGTGAGTAATTCCATCGTAGGCTTGATGGACGGTGATGGGTTGGATCAGATTTATCATGTAATTGAGTTAGTTTTGTTAGGGTTTGATCCCTAGTATCCACTATGTTCTGAGATTGATGTTGCTATGACTTTGCCATGCTTAATGCTTGTCACTAGGGCCCAAGTGCCATGATTTCAGATCTGAACCTATTAAGTTTTCATGAATATATGTGAGTTCTTGATCCTATCTTGCAAGTCTATAGTCACCTACTATGTGTTATGATCCGGCAACCCCGAAGTGACAATAATCGGAACCACTCCCGGTGACGACCATAGTTTGAGGAGTTCATGTATTCACTATGTGCTAATGCTTTGTTCCGGTTCTCTATTAAAAGGAGGCCTTACTATCCCTTAGTTTCCAATAGGACCCCGCTGCCACGGGAGGGTAGGACAAAAGATGTCATGCAAGTTCTTTTCTATAAGCACGTATGACTATATTCGGAATACATGCCTACATTACATTGATGAACTGGAGCTAGTTCTGTGTCACCCTATGTTATAACTGTTACATGACGAGCCACATCCGAAATAATTATCCATCACTGATCCGATGCCTACGAGTTTTCCATATACTAGTTCTCGCTTATTTACTTTTCCGTTGCTACTGTTACAATCACTACAAAATACCAAAAACATTGTTTTTGCTGTCTTTACTTTTGTTACCGTTACCACCACTATCATATTACTTTGCTACTAAACACTTTACTGCAGATACTAAGTTTCTAGGTGTGGTTGAATTGACAACTCAGCCGCTAATACTTGAGAATATTCTTTGGCTCCCCTTGTGTCGAATCAATAAATTTGGGTTGAATACTCTACCCTCGAAAACTGTTGCGATCCCCTATACTTGTGGGTTATCAAGAGTGGTGTTGATGTAGATCACGGTGATGATGATGGTCCCCGACAGCGCTCCGGCGCCACCGGAAGCATAGGATGGCAACACATCATTGAATAATAATATGAAGCATAAAGCACCATGTTCAAGTAGAGGGTACAGCTAGTTGCAGGAGAGTGGACCGCTGAATATAGATGGGGGAAGGTGATGGAGATGTTGGTGAAGATGGCGGTGGTGTTGATGTAGATCGCGGTGATGATGATGGCCCCGGGCAGCGCTCCGGCGCCACCGGAAGCAAGGGGGACAGGGCCCCCCTTCTTCTTCTTCCTTGACCTCCTCCCTAGATGGGAGAAGGGTTTCCCCTCTGGTCCTTGGCTCTCATGGCTTGGGAGGGGCGAGAGCCCCTCCGAGATTGGATCTATCTCTCTGTCTCTCTCTGTTTCTGCGTTCCCAGATTCTGCCCCTTCACAATTTCTTTTATATCCGGAGATCCGTAACTCCAATTGGGGTGAATCTTTCGTCCAGATTTTTCATATAAAATTAGCTTTCTTGCGGCAAAAGAAGAGCGTTAACCGCCTTACAGGGTGCCCACGAGAGTCTAGGGCACGCCTGCCCCCTGGGGCGCACCCCCTGTCTCGTGGCCCCCTCGGGCACCGTCTCGCGCTGATTTTTCGTCCCAAAAATCACAAATATTCCAAAATAATTGTCCGTACGTTTTAATCCCGTTTGGACTCCGTTTGATATTGGGTTTCTGTGAAACATAAAACATGCAACAAACAGGAACTGCCACTGGGCACTGGATCAATAAGTTAGCCCCAAAAATAGTATAAAAATTTGCCAAAAGTATATGAGTTGTAGAATATTGGCATGAAACAATCAAAAATTATAGATACGACGGAGACGTATCATCCACCCCCCCCCCAATTCCCCCCGCTCCCCAATCTTCCTCACTCGTCCAGAAAACCCCCGCTCACCTTCTTCCTCACTCGTACAGAAAACGCCTGCTCCTCTTCTTCCACTCCTACAGAAATCCCCAGCCCTCCTTCTTCCCCACTCGCACTGCCACTAGGCTCGTCTCTGGCTACTCTGCTCAAACCCGTGAGCTCGGCACGACACCCACAAGGAAAATGGAGTCGGCTGGCCCCAGCGCCAAGAAGATGAGGCTCCCACCAGCGGCGACGCCGGTTGTAGATCCCGCACCCAGTAGCGCGGGGAGAAGCGGCGAGCCACCCCTCCCCACCCGGATCTGAGGAACTGGTAGAATCTTTGGTGGACCACATCAGCGATCTCCCGGACATCATCCTTGAGGAGATCATCTCGCTTCTCCCTACCAAGAATTGTTGCCGCACACAAGTCCTCTCAACTCGGTGGCGCCCTCTATGGCGCACCGCGCCCCTCAATCTCGACTGTCATCAGATATTTGTCCTTCCTGAATTTGATCTCCTCAGAGCCATCGTCTCTTCTCACCAGCAGGGCCCCATTCAATGCCTCTGCATCCTGACACGCTACCTGCTGTCCATACCCGGCAAGGTGGACGCTTGACTGACATCCCCTGAATTCGGAAAACTCTAGTAGTTTTAGTTGTACCATTACCACAAAACTTTCATACCACGAACACACCAAGAATTCGTGCCCACACCACCATTGTCCATCTCACGGTTTTCCTCCTCTCTCCACACCGCCACCTTCGCCCGGTGCCATCTACCAGATGATCTGGTACAAATGCTTCGACTCCCACTGCTAAAAAAACTTTCACTTGTGGTGGTTTATCTGTCGGAGGCCTCACTGCACAGCATCATCCACTCCAGTTGCCCTGCCCTGGAGCGCTTGCTGATTGTTTTGGGAATAGAAATCGGTATCAGTTGTCTCCAAATAAAGTTGCATCACCTTAAAAGCATTGGAATTTGTTTTAAAGGACAGCAGCTCATCATCGAAGATGCCCCTTCACTTGAAAGGTTGCTCCTTCATTATTGTTATAAACCTTCGCACATATCTGTCGTCTCTGCACCCAAACTGGAGACCTTGGGTGTAATTCATGATCCGCTTAATGATCATGACAAGTTGGTGTTTGGCTCCTCACTTTTTCAGGTACCGTATATTATCATCTACACATTTGTAATCATATGCTGCATTTTTCATTTGTGCCCGTAAGTTTTATATCATCTTGGAGTACACTTTGGATACTAATATTATGTTATATGCTCAATGAAGAGTTCGTCCATTGATAGCCTATCAATGTTGCTGGATTCAGTTAAGATCATATATATCAGAATGTATAGTTTTGATCTGGACATAATTATTGGCTTGCTGCGATGCTTTCGATCTCTGGAGAATTTATACATAGAGGTGATGATTTCATGCACATTGAAAGCCCGTATATATTGTACTAGAATTAACTGTTCAGCTGTCGTTCTTTCGACATACTCTTTTTTCAGACCTTAACTGTTTTCAATCTTCATGTCTACTTAGGCAGAACCACATGGAGAAAAACGTACAACCAATCGGTGGCGTAATAAGCACAAGGATTTTCTCAGTTCTCATGACATTCATTTGAGGACAATAACGATGGAACGATATGCATCCAACTAGGCAAACAGAAGCTTTGTCACATTCTTCCAGTTGAATGCGAGGTTACTATTGTCCAATGTCCATGAGGCTTAAGTTTTACCACAAGAGGTTTCTCACGGATGAACATGTTGAATAGCAAAAAAAAGAAGTTTCAGGTCGACAAATGGGCTTCTAAACTTGCTCGGCTTCTATTTACAACAAGTTGTAGTGATCCTGAAATAATTTTTTTTGCACAGGATGTTGATTTTATGGATTAGACCAATCCATTTGTTTGTGACTGCAAAAAAGAGTGGTTGGGTTAGATGTTACTATCATGTTCAATCTGGGTTTTGTCTAAAAATTTGATGAACAATTAATCCTTGGGCTTTTTGTACCATTTGTATGCTTGAGTTGCACATTGTTGCCCTCATACTCCCCTCCACCTGCCACTACACTGCCGCACCTTCCACGGCTGCTGTTCGTTCCTGTCCGAGGCCTCGCCGTCGTTCTCCGCCTTGGTTCGCTCGCTATGCCCGCCGCCGTCTGGCGTTGTCAACATGGTCAACAACCAAGAGGAATCAGGAGATGACTGTACGTGGAGAGGCTGACAGTAGGGACCCACCAGGGTCATTGCATTTCGCAAGCAGATCCCTCGTTATTACAAGCCAAAAAATGTGTCCTCCTAATTGTTTGACAACTAGGTCCCACGCCATTGTCAATGTAGTCAATAAACGAGAAAATTACACAACGAGTGGATAACACCAGGGACCCAGCAGCTCGCCCAGTTGTTTTTTAGTTTCAGAGACGGAGCTCAACTGCGCGTTGTGTGGGGGCCGTGGCCCGTCTAGCCCACGCTTACGCTTTTATTAAGCACATGACGAGCCCAATTGATATATTTTTTCTTTCTGAAATTGGCTAGCCCAGTTCTTTTTTTTGAAGAATACCAAAACCGAGGCCTACTTACTTTTCTCAGTCGTGCAGGGCTGCAAATGTTTCAAGACGAGGAGTGATGTAAGTTGTAAGAAATGGGCTTCCCTGGAAAATGGGCTATAAGTTGTAAGAAATGGGCTATAAATATTTACACCAAAGCCAACCGGCAATTGCATTAAAATATCATTTTGTTTAGAATTTCTCTACTCTCTACTCTTATAAAAACCAAAGCCAACTCGCAATTACATTAAAATATCATCTTTTCTCCCACAAGATAAACTACTCATACAAATGCATCTTCATGTTTCGTGCAAAGAACGGGCATCTTGCTAGTTAAGATTCTAAATTTCATTCATTTTTTTGCGGAGAATTGTTTTTTGAATTTTATTTTGATATAATTTTTTGAAAATTATTTTTAATGTGACTCGAAATTTTGTGATTAAAAGAGTTCAGACCCCACCGAAATATGCAAAATTTCGTTGAATTTTTTAGCAATGCCCAGAATATATGGTCTGTAATGCTAATAAAAAGAATATGGGCTTCAAATATCCTTAAGAATTAGCAAATGGGCTATAAATTATTGAAAATAATGGCTAATGGGTTGTATGATGTTTTCCACAGATTTGGAGGCTGACTTTTGGGCCTACTAGGTTGACGATGACGCTGTCCTAATTTTTTTTGACGCGTATGCAAGGCTTTGTCAACTTAGTCAACACACATCAGTGACTGTTGGATGTCCATCCAACGGCCGCCATGCTTCTTCAATCTCTTATCTTCCTGCTCCAGCCGCCCAAACCAGCGCCGGCGGGACTGCCTGCTCCCTCCTCCCGTGGCTGGTTGTGCTGCCGCCAGGCCATCCCTCTAACCACCCACACATCCTGTTATTTTCCGGCGATGTCAGCCTCACCCCGCAGCCGACCAGTCAGCGCTCGTACTCCCCTCAGCATGGGCATCCACTACGGTGGCTTCGCCGGCTCCGGGTGGTTCTCTTCCTGGGCCTTGCCCTCGTCCACCACGTTTGTGCTCTCAGCGCGGCGAGGTCAACATGTCAACAAACAACAGCCATCGGAAGAGGCTAACAGTAGGGGCCAACACAGGGAAATGCCTCCTTATTACGCGCAAAATAATGATTCCTCCACCTGATAGCTGGGACCCACCGGAAGGGCCTCTATATTTCATGAAAAAATGTTCCCCCGTTGTCAGCTCGGACCCATTAGAAATGCCTCCTTATTACGCACAAAAAAATGAATAATCCCCTGCTAGCTGGGACTCTCCTTGGTGGGAGGCTGACTTGTGGGCCTACTAAGTTGACGGGGACGGAGGGCTTTGTCAACTTAGTCAATATGAACGATTCTAGCTCCAGTGACCGTATGATGTCCATCCAACGGTCGTAGTGCTTCTTAAACCTCTGGTCTTCGTGCTCCAGCCGCCCAAAGCAGCGCCGGTCGTGTCGCATGCTCCTGCCTCCCGTGGCCGGCTATGATGCCGTAGAGGCCTCACCGCCTCCTACTACTCCCACCGCTGGCCAGGCCATCCCTCTACACACCCACACCCCTTGTTATTCTGCGGCGACGACAGCCTCACACCGTAGCCGAACCAGTGAACCCTCGTACCCCTCTTCGCGTGGGCATCCACTATTGCGTCTTCCCCGGCTCGGCGTCGTCCCCTTCCTATGCCTTGCCATCGTCCACCGCCGTGGTGCTCTCGGCGCGACGTGGTCAATGTGGTCAACGACCAACTTCCATCGGAAGAGTACTATACGTGGAGAGGCTGACAGCTTGGTCCACGGCAGCCGCAAGGAAGTGCCTCCTTCTTACGCGCAAAGTAATTATTCCTCCACCTGCCAGCGGGGACCCACCAGACGGGCCACCGTATTTCGCAAAAAAATGATTCGCCCCCTGACTGCTGGGACCCACCAGCTACATCTTTGCACGCAAGGAAGTGCGTCCGGGTAAAAAACAATTCGCCCCCTGACTACTGGGACCCACCATCTACATCTTCACACGCAAGGAAGTGCTTGACAGTCGGGACCCACCTGGTCGAAGCATACATAGCGTTGTCATTCTGGTCGCGAACGTGTACGTACATACTGGTGGATGTAGAGGCGCACACATGTCGTAGTAGAGGCACGCACGTAGCATGTACACGTATGTACAGCGGCCAGTGTGCAAGAAAGAAAATACGGCCCCGTATGTGTACATACGGGCGGGGTCTCGAACGCCTACTCGTGCATACGTACGGCTAGGGCTCCTGTACATGGCTGGGTCGTAATGGAGAAACAACATTGTCGTCGTGTTCATGGGGAGGCAACGGAATGCATCGTGTTCATCGGGAGGCAACGGAATGCGTCATATTCATTGGGAGGCAACGGAATGCGTGGGAGCCAACCGGCTTGGACGGAACAGGCGATGGAAACAAGGCCTGGCGTACCGCAGAACGAAGGAAACAACCTTGTGTTCGACCGTCCACGTTCGAAACGGGATCCTGTTCATCGGGAAGGGTCTGGCATACCGCAAAACGGAGGAAACGGACCTCCTACGGTCGAAACGGGGGTCCTGTTGATCGGGAGGGGTGTGGCGTACCGCAAAATGGACGAAACAGACTTGTGTTGGAGCGCTACGGTCAAAATGGGGGTCCTGTTAATTGGGAGGGGTGTGGCGTATCGCAAAACGGGACTCCACGGGATATTGTTCATCTCCACCGTCGACCTCCTCCAGCCTCCACGGGCTACTGTTCATCCATCATCGACCTCCTCCAACCTCCACCTGCGACTGTTCATCCACAGGCTCATGTTCATCCAGCCTCCACCGCACGTTACTCTATCGGCTACTGTTCAACCACCCCTCTCCACGGCTCCTGTTCAACCACCCCTCCACGGGCTACTGTTCATCCACCCCTCCACCATCTACTGTTCATCCACCCCTCCACGGGGTCGTCCTGTTCACCTAGCCCTCCACGGGTCCTGTTCATCCAGCCCCAACCAGCTCGATCGATCGAGGTCCTGTTCATCCAGAGGCAACGCCACGGGGTCCTGTTCATCCACC
>NC_041387.1:658047024-658078513 GCF_002162155.2 Triticum dicoccoides | reverse complement strand
CATCGATGGGCTACAGTTAGCAGTAGTAGCGAAGGAATCGCTCAATCGGGTTCAGTTAACAGCCATCGATCGATCGCTCGGGTTCAGTAACGCGTAGCCTGCAGTGCAATCGCTCAGGTTCAGTTAGAGCCCAATGCCTCGCTTGGGTTTAGTTAGAGCCAACGCCTCGCACACACGCACGTACATGTATGAGATAAACGCGCATCGCTCGGCCCCCGACCACCCACCGTAATAGGGAACTCCCCGAAATTTTCCTCGCCCTTGCTACTACCATGGTTTTTTCCGTCATGGACGGCCCAAACAATGTCATGCAACTGCGTCTCCGGCCCGCCCAGGACGAAAAGCCCATTTTCTGTCATGATTTTTTGTCATAGAAGTAGGAGCCCACCACATCTATGATGATACCGGGTTTTGTCACAATTACCGTCATAGAAGTGTCATAAGTATGATAGAAAAAAATTGTTCGGCCCAAAATGTCACGGATGTGTCTTTTTTTTGTAGTGTAGACCATTTTTACGTACTATTGGTGCCATGATTGATATGAAAGAAGGCAATATTAAATTTCAATTTCCACTAAGGAAGGGTATGGAACACTTCCCTAGAACAAGAATTAGGCCACCATACGAATCGATCATGAGGGCATCATATGGATCTAGAACCAAAGATGACAAAACTTAGATCCTACGTGTTATGCCTAGCTAGGGGCGTAAAGCGATAGCGCTCGTTGGGAGGCAACCCAAGTTGTATCTTTTTGTTTTTTGGTTTTCTTGCTGTTTTCAATAAAATACACAATTACACCTCTGTTTAGATGTGTTTTTGTGGTTTAAATTAGTGTTTGTGCCAAGCAAGGCCTTTGGGATGATTTGGGTGAGAGTTGATTTGATCTTGCTGAAAAACAGAAACTTTTGCGCTCACGAAATTATTTTTCGTTTTTATCAGAAGAGTGATTTTGAGTTGATTCCTTTTGAAGAAGATTAATAAACAAATTATTCACGTCGTCCTAATTTTTGCAGAATTTTTGGAGTTATGCAAGTATTCAAAGTACTCAGATTGCTACAGACTGTTCTATTTTTGACAGATTCTGTTTTCTTTGCGTTGTCTACTTGTTTTGATGATTCTTTCGTTTTCTTTGATGAGTTTTTTCCATAGAAAAGTTGGAATACAAAAATTAGATATAATGCAAAAATAAAATATGAATAGGTTTGTAATAGTACTTATAGTAGTGGTTTGCTTTCTTATACTAACGGATCTCACGAAGGTTTTGTTGAGTTTTGTGTGATTGAAGTTTTTAAGTTTTGGGTGATCTTACGATGGATCAAGGAATAAGGATTAGCAAAAGGCTAAGCTTGGGGATGCCTGAGGCATCCCAAGATAATATTAAAGAAGTATCAAGGAACTAAGCTTGGGGATGCCCCCGAGTGGTGTCCCCTCTTTCTTCTAACAACCATCGGTATTTTACATGAAGCTATATTTTTATTCGTCACATATTATGAGTTTTGCTTGGAGCGTCTTGTATGATATGAGTCTTTTCTTGTTTTTATTTGTGTTTTAAGTGTCGAATCCTTGTTGAACACACCTTTTTGAGAAAACCAAAATTATGCTATGCTTGCTCCTATGCTTCACTTAAATTTCCAGAGCCATGGATTTGCTCTAGTACTTCACTTATATCTTTTTTAGCACGGTGTGCTTTGTTATTTTTTAAGAAATGGTCTCATGCTTCACTTACATTTATTTGGGAGTTAGTAATTTTTTTTAGAAATTCTCCCTTGCTTCACTTAGATTATTTTGAGAGAAAGAAATGTTATGCTCATGTTCTTCACTTAAATCTGTTTGAGCTTATCAAAAGCAAAGTATAAAAGTAGTCCCAAAGTGATAGATATCCAAGGAGGATATAATAAAAACTTTCATGAAGATCACTGGACAAAATAAACTTGATTCTTAGTAATGGTTTTGAGATATGACGATATGATATGTGAGTCATGTTGATAAGCAATTGTGCTTTAGTAAAAATATTGATGTTAAGGTTTGTGATTCCCTATGCAAGCACGAAATTCAATAGTTATGCAATGAAATTTATATCCTACTTGTGGTGCATTATTCAGTGTTACTTATGTTTAATGCTTGGGTACGAGATTTTTCGTTTCTTGGTTGGTCGCTTCTCAATCTTTTTGCTAGCCTTCGTTTTGCACTAAATATGATCACTACTTGTGCATCCAAAGCCCTTTAAACCAGTTTTGCCACATGAGTCCAATATACCTACCTATATGCGGTATTTCTGTGCTGTTCTAAGCAAATTTGCCTGTGCCATCTCTAATTTTCAAAATAATTTCTCTTTTGTGCGCTCTACCGCTCGCGAGGCAGTGAGGGGTGGCCAATATTTTCCATGCTAGATGTGTTATTCTCACGGTGAGTGTTTATTCACTTGTCATTGCACAAGAGTATGGCAAAGGTATTAGGGATGCCCAGTCCCGAAATGAAAAATGAATTTACTTTATGTTGTCAAATAATAAATTCCTTGGAAAGTGTTGGTATGGAGGGCACCCGTGGATACGGTTAGCCATGGAAAATGAAAGTAATGGTGGAAAAAGGAATAAACTTTATTTTCTGTTTGGGAACCGCCTATGATGTATCTAGCATAGAAAGTGTTGGGAGATCTAATTCGTTTCGTTGGTCAGAAAAGTATGCCTCTCAAAATGTTTTTATCTCTCAATTTTCGATTTGGGCTCTGTCACCTCTACAAATCCCTACTTCCCTCTACGAAGGGCCTTTCTTTTACTTTATGCAATTTTATTTTGAATTTGAGTCTCCATCTTCTCTTATAAAGCACCAACTAAGGGGCACTATGATCGTATTTGAGCATTGGGTGTAGCTAATATTCGACTGTATTTCATGAATGGATCAATGGTTGAGCATAATGGGCTAGGGATAACTTTCTTTAGTGTTGATATTTTGAAAGACATGGTTGCTTGTTGGTATGCTTGAGTATTAAAGTCTTCATGTCAAAACTAGACTATTGCTTTGAACCATATGAAAGTCCAAATGTCCATGCTATAAAGAAAAGAAATTTGATGAACATGTTAGGCAGCACATCAAAAATTCTGTTTTTATCATTTACCTACTCGAGGACGAGCAGGAATTAAGCTTGGGGATGCTGATACGTCTCCAACGTATCTGTAATTTTTTTATTGTTCCATGCTGTTATATTATCATTCTTGGATGTTTTACAATCATTTTATATCATTTTTTGGTACTAACCTATTGATATAGTGCCCAGTGCCAGTTGATGTTTTCTGCATGTTTTTTACATTGCAGAAAATCAATACCAAATGGAGTCCAAACGCAGCAAAGCTTTTTGTGGATTTTTTGGGCCAGAAGACATCAAGTGGGCCAGGAACGCACCTGAGGGGAGCTCCGAGGAGAGCACAACCCACCAGGGCATGCTTGGGGGCCCAGGCACGCCCCGGTGGATTGTGCCCTCCTCGTTGGCCTCCCGCACCGCCTCTTTGCTCTATAAATTCCCCATTATTCCATAAACCCTATGGGAGTCGACGAAAATCAATTCCAGCCGCTGCGGAGTCCAGAAACACCAGATCCAATCTAGACACCATCTCGGAGGGGTTCATCATGTCCATTGGTGCCTCTCAGATGATGCGTGAGTAGTTCTTTGTAGACCTATGGGTCCGTAGTTAGTAGCTAGATGGCTTCCTCTCTCTCTCTCTCTCTCTCTCTCTCTCTCTCTTGATTATCAATATAATGGTCTCTTGGAGATCCATATGATGTAAGTCTTTTTGCGGTGTGTTTTTTGGGATCCGATGAACTTTGAGTTTATGATCAGATCTCTGTTTTTATCCATGAAACTTATTTGAGTCTTGTTTGATCTCTTATATGCATGATTGATTATAGCCTCGTATTTCTTCTCCGATATTTGGGTTTTGTTTGGCTAACTTGATCTATTTATCTTGCAATGGGGAGAGGTGCTTTGTGATGGGTTCGATCTTACGGTGCTTAATCCTAGTGACAGAAAGGGAAACGACATGTATGTATCGTTGCTACTAAGGATAACAAGATGGGATCTATTTCTACATAAATAGATCTTGTCTACATCATGTCATCATTCTTATTGCATTACTCCGTTTCTCCATGAACTTAATACACTAGATGCATGCTAGATAGCGGTCGATGTGTGGAGTAATAGTAGTAGATGTAGGCAGGAGTCGGTCTACTAATCTTGGACGTGATGCCTATATAATGATCATTGCCTGGATATCGTCATGATTATTTGAAGTTCTGTCAATTGCCCAACAGTAATTGTTTTCCCACCATTTGCTATTTTTCTCAAGAGAAGCCTCTAGTGAAACCTACAGCCCCCGGGTCTCTTTTCATCATATTTGCCTTTGCGATCTATTTTCCTTTGCTTTTACAGGTATATTAAACCAAAAATACAAAAATACCTTGCTGCAATTTATTTATTCCGCGATCTATTTATCCTATCTACCACAACCATCTCATTTTATCTTGCCGACTTGAGGCGTCGTACCCGAAAGGGATTGACAACCCCTTTAACACGTGGGTTGCGAGTATTTGTTATTTGTGTGCAGGGGTTGTTTACGTGGTGTTAGGAGGTTCTCGTACTGGTTCAATAACCTTGGTCTCATCACTAAGGGAAATACCTACCGTCGCTATACTGCATCATCCCTTCCTCTTTGGGGAAATATCAAAGTAGTTCTGGCAGACATCAGACCCCCACGCTCCACTTCTCATTTGTTGATAACGCCCTACCTCTCATGTTCAACCATCTCTCCCTCTCACCTCATCTAGCTATCTCAGGAAAATATAAGAAGGATCTGGAGAGGTTGTTGCTATCGGCGTCGTCTACCCCAATGCCTCTCATCCCTTCTCTCAGGCTGCATTGCCGACCACCACTACGACCCCCTACTCCTCACCATCTCCTCCACCCCCTTCCAAGTCATCCTGAGTTACATTCATGGCGGTCTAGAAAATATAAAGAAAATCAATACTGAAAAAATAATTTTTAAAGATCATTTTTTGCAAAGCACAGTAAGTGTTATTTGTTCATGAAGTTTTGGATGCAAGTTGAACACTTGAACGCTTTTATTTGCAAAATATATTTTTTGTCTATTTTTCCTACATTTACTATTCACCCGGATGCTTGTGAGCTCTAGAGAAGAATGAATATCCGAAGAAACCTATCAGTATTTGTTACACAAGGGATGACCCTCCACATACTTTGTCAAATAAACAACTCTCGGATCAATGCATTTCGGTGTTCCGTGCAATACAGGGGCATCTTATTACTAACAGATGATCTCATATGATATAATCACAAATTATAAAAGACAAGTATTGTGTCGGTTCAATATGATCGTCCTTCTAACGCCACACCCTCAATGTTGTTTTAGGACTATCGTTACACATACCGATATCCTAAGGTCCGGAAAACATGATAACCAACAACACTTGAGCCAGTCTTAGAGGCGAGACCGGGAACCTATTCTTGGGAAACATAGTAGAAAAAAATTGCCCTACGGGCACCTAGGAACAATATGAAGATGCATATTAGGTTTCGATCAACGATCGTTACCAACTCCAGGAGTGCAGCGAAAGTAGACGAGTCGGTGTAGATCATACTTGGAGTTCCTCGAATATTGATGACGATCCCATGAACCACCCTCGAATAATCCCTCGAACTAAAGATCGAAAGCACGACATTTCTACTTGGTTGCAAGCGTACGGTCTTCACGATCCGGCAGCGCTTCGCCATCCAGAGCTAATCTTCGCAGGAGAATTGTAGGGAGGAGATTAGAACCACATAGGGCTTCTAATTATGAGGATTAGAGGTGGCTAGGGCTAGCTTTAGAACTAGATCAACTAGAGGAGGCTGCAAAACTTGTATCAACAATAGAGCAAAAACCCGTGTATATATAGGTTAGAGGGGAGGGAGAGGGCAGCCACCAAGGGGGGAAAGTCCCTCCTTGGTGTGTCGGCCTAAGTGGAGGAGTAGGACTCCTCCCCAAGTCCATTTCGCCCCTCTACAAGGAAAGGAGGGGTGCCTTCCTATTTGGGCCCTTGTGGCCTAAGTTGCCTTCCACCTCTTGGCCTTTTTAGGCCCATTGATATTTAAATTAAATATAAAATTCTCTCAGACCATTATATATTTTATTTAACATCTCCAGAAACATTTTCCACCTATATATATTTATCGATAATATTCGGTATTACCCGATATTCATCAAAACCCTTTCTGGTGACCACGAAACGCTTCCAGAACCTCTCAGAACTATTATGAATATTCATGAAACAATTTCATAAATATATTCTCATTACTCAGGTACCACTAAAACTCAGCAGATCGTGATTACCTTAAGCTTGTGACCCCGTAGGTTCGGTAAATCATAGACATGAATGAAATCCTTCGTTCAGTGACCGATAGCGGAACCGTGGACATCCATATCGGTCCCTACAATTACACGAATGATATTCGAGTGAACCTTTGGTTATCATGTGATGTTCCATTTGCTTCACGATACTTTACAAAACTCGTTGTGCATCCGTATCCTCCTGAGTCATCCCCATGCTCACTATACCGTTGCTCCCGTTACCGGTTTTGTTCTTCTTTCTCGATGACGTGTTCCGGCATCCGCGTGACATAGTCACCTATGTAGGATAGAAGATGATGGATGCTGTCACACCGAGAGGGCCCTAAGAATATCCCTCCATCGTCGGAGGAGCAAATCCCACTCTCGAGCTGTCCGGTCACTTGTCAAACTTTTTGGTGAACCTGAAAGTTGTAGTTATGATCACCTTGTTACAAAATGATGTTTGATCAATCCCAAAGCCCACCGTCTGGTAGGAAGTGACCGAGACACTCTCGTGATCAGAGGAACTAAAACACATGCTAACACTCCGTGTTATAACAGATTATTTCAGACGATATAATCACAAAGTATAACAGACAAGTATTGGTCGATTCAATATGATCATTCTTCTAACGTCATACCCAAAATATTGTTTTAGGACTATAGTTACACTTATCTATATCCTAAGATCCGGAAAACGTGATCACCGACAACACTTGAGCCAGTCTTAGAGGTGAGACCGGGAACCTATTGTTACCGTTTATTACTTCACATGTCCATATGAGTTTTCAACTGAATCGCATATTCCAGGATCATAGCAGTTATAGCACAAAATATAAATTCTTAATTATGAATAATGGGAATATGATAATACAATATTATTACCTCTAGGGCATATTACCAACAAGGGCGTCCTCTGCACGCCGTCAAGAATCACCAGCTCCCGAAGATCGGTGTAGATCCCCATGAGCAAGAGCCGGTGCCACGGGGCGACGGGCGGGTCATCCTCGGGTCCTACTTGGACCAGGGATTAGTTCTCCTAGTCCTCATGTCCATACAACAAGATTACAGAGATTACAATTTACATTGATACAAAATCACACCGTAACTACAATGAAATTACACTAATAAACAAGCAAACTACACCACTGAATTACAATGGAAAAAAATACACTACAATGTAAATATTCACATCTTATACACTATAAATAGCATGGAAATACATCAGAATTCTACTACACTCCACTGAAGATTACGAT
Organism: Triticum dicoccoides; assembly: GCF_002162155.2. NCBI lineage: Eukaryota > Viridiplantae > Streptophyta > Magnoliopsida > Poales > Poaceae > Triticum > Triticum dicoccoides. Next base: position 658,070,877 of record NC_041387.1, on the reverse strand, counting down.
GAAATTATTGACTGAAATTAGAAAATAAACACTACATATTCTGAGTCGCACAGAAATCATAAACTGATTTGGTAACTTAAATGAGATTGTGTACAACACTAACTACATCTCTATATAAGCTATAAACACAGCTTCACATCAAGCTAACACAAAAACTTCTAAGCGACTAGGGATCTAACACCTAGATCCACACAAAAGAAACCATGCGAATTCAGACGTCCAGGGGAATGCATGCGTTCTAGGGTGTTCGATTTGAGTATTTGCACAGACATCTACATCAAACGAACCAACAAAATTAATCAACTACCCCACATAGTAGATGGATCACTGCTGCAGGCAAAACCAAATGATCATACATTGGAGATGGATTTAAATTCCAAATGGCCACACATGCAAAATGAATTATGATTTCAAGTGCTTTGAACATGGTGTGCTTCTTGTCATTCATGGATTGATACCAAATTTTGCCAGCTTGTGGGCATCCTCATGGCCAGCCTCCGTGCAAAATTTGAATAAATTCGAACACTGAACGCACGTTGATTCACGTTCGGCTAGTGTTTTAGGGTTGTTTCACTGGAAAAACCCTATAAAAATTTTTTTGGAACATAGACGTCAGGGACGTCCGTCTTTAAATTAATAAAGCCCACAACATAGGCAGCGTATCACAACCACAGTACCAGCACACGGCGCCAGACAATGGACGATCAGGTTTAGGAAATAGTAGCTAGAGAAGAAATAAAGTGTGTTACAAGGCGCGACCGGCCTATCAAAACGAGCACGCAGGCTCGGTTGATACTAGGACCAAAAGGGGGCTGCCCATCCTATGCGGCAGCCGACGGCGCGGACGACGAAGCTCGGGACTCGGAGTAGACAGAGCGAAGACGACAAATAGCTTGGCGATGAAGATCAGAGTCCTGTTGCCTTCCCAGCGGTGCCCATTGTTGCAAGAACACGATACATTTGAAGATTACGTCAGCGGGATGCGAGGGAAACACGCCCTTAATAGTAAACTTGTTACGAATATGCCAAATAGCCCATAACATGGCCGCCGCACATGTCAACATGACCCGACGAGTCGGGCCTTGAACCAGAGACAAGGAGGACACTAGCGCGGATCGGGAGCGTGGATCCCAATCCACCCCCGCGGCCTCACGGACCGCGCTCCAGGCAAAGCGAGCCAAAGAGCACCGGAAGAAAGTGTGGTCAGCATCTTTCGGAGCCCCGCACAAAGCACAAGGGTCGGAGGCGGGGCCATTACGCTTAGCAAGGTTAATAGAGGTAGGAAGGCGATCTTGGCAAAGTTGCCAGAGGAAAACCTTGATCTTGAGGGGAATTTTAGCCTTCCAAAGCCCCGTGGCCGCCGACAGGATCTGGCCGCGGGTAAGCTCTCTGTATAGGGAATTGACAGAGAATTTGCCAGAGCCCGCGAGTCTCCAAGAGACCGTGTCCGCAAAATCCGACAAGCAGACAACCGCAATCAAAGCCCGAAGGATATCCCAATCCGCCAACTCCGGCCCCGTTAGTTCTCTTATGAAGTTGATGTAGGGTGGGGAGGAGCTAAGAGCCAAAGCAACCAATTGGTCGGGCTCGATTGCTATGGAGTAGAGTTGGCGAAACTCCGACCATAGAGGTCGTTGGCCAATCCAAAGATCTAGCCAAAAGCGTGTGGTGCGCCCGTTGTTAACCCCAAACTTCGCGCCCCTGGCGAAGAAGGGTTTGAGGGCTTGTATGGAGTTCCAGAAGGGGGACCCTCGAGAGGCTGCCTCGAAGAAATTCCCATTCGAGAAGTATTTCGCACGGAGAAGGTCGATCTAGAGGCCAGTCTTTCCCTGAGACATCTTCCACATCCATTTGCACATGAGTGCAATGTTCATCAGCTTGGAGTTGATGATCCCAAGGCCCCCCTGGGCTTTAGGTCTATAAACGGCCTGCCATTTAACCATATGGTATTTCCGTTTAGGTCCCGATCCTTCCCAAAAGAAACGGGACCGCGGGGTATCCAACTTAGTGTGCACCCCATCCGCCAGCAGGAACAAACCCATGGCGAACATGGGTAGGGATGAGAGGCTGGAGTTAGTTAAGATTAGTCTAGCCCCTGAAGACATAAATCTACCTCTCCACGGACAAACCATGTCCTCAACCTTGGAGGAGAGAGGTTCCCAATCGGCCATCGAACATTTCTTCGTCGCGATCGGGAGGCCGAGATAAGTGAACGGAAACTAGCCAAGTTTGCAGTTAAGCAAGTTGGCGACCCGCTGGCTTTCGGCCGCGTCCATCCCTATGGACACCACTTCACATTTGTGAAAGTTGATTTTAAGTCCCGACATGAGTTCAAAGCACAGTAGTATGGCCTTGACCGTTGCAATACTGTGTGTGTCGGGCTCGAAAAGGAGGAGTGTGTCATCCGCATATTGCAGGTGTGACACTCCCCGCGGAATCAGATTGTCCACCACTCCCCTGATGTGGCCGGCCAAATGAGCTCTATCAAGCATGGCGCCCAAGGCGTCCGCCACAAAGTTAAACAGCAACGGCGAGGCTGGGTCCCCTTGACGCAGCCCACACTTGTTGCGAAAGAAGTTCCCTACTTCTCCATTCACCGCAATCGCCGTTTGGCCCCCCGAGACCAACTGCATCATGCGATGAACCCAAACCGACGAGAATCCTTGGTCCAGGAGGACCTGTCGGAGAAACTCCCAGTTCACGCGATCGTACGCCTTCTCAAAATCAAGTTTCAGGAGAATCGCGGGCTGGCGAGCGCGTTTTAGGGAGTGCACAATCTCTTGGAGGGCCAACGGCCCCTCCAAGATGTTGCGGCCACGAATAAAAGCCGATTGGTTCCTACTAATAATGCGGTGAGCTATCGGAGACAAGCGAGTTGAACATGCCTTAGCACAAATTTTAAACGGAACATTAATCAACGCAATTGGACGAAAGAGCCTAATATGATCCGTGCCCGGAACTTTGGGAATCAGAGAGAGAACCCCAAAGTTTAGGCTGGAGATATCTACCGTACCCCGCATAAAACCATTGCAAATGTCGAAAATGGGTCCTTTGAGCACTTGCCAAAACCGTTTAAACATCGCCACCGGCCACCCATCCGGCCCGGGTGCTGTGTCCGATTTCATACCAAGTGTCGCCTTGTCAATCTCGTCCGGGAGGAAGGCCAATCCCAGACCCTCGTTTTCCTCGTCCGTGACCCGCAACGCAGGGTCCCACACATCCGCCCTAAGTCGGGCATAGGATTCCTCCCTGGAACCCATAAGTTGGATGTAGAACTCATAAATGTGGCGGACGATATCCTGTTGCCGCAAAAGGAGCCCCTGCTTAGATTGCAATCTTAGAATGGCGCATTTGCGGCGTCGGGCATTAGCGTAAGCGTGGAAATACTAAGTGTTCGCGTATCCCTTGAGCGTCCACTTGATACCACCGCGTCTGCGCTAGTACTCCTCCTCAGCTCTAAGAAGGGACTCGACTTGGGCTTCAAGCGCGTAACGCTGAGCCCAGTCTTGCTCCGAGAATGCCTGCACATCCGCCGCAGCATCCATCTGGGCGAGATCCGCAGTCAAACGCGATCGAAGCAGCTTATCCTCGCGCCCTTGGTTAGCCACCCACCCTTTGAGAGCCGCACGCAAACCCGCCCCTGCGGAAATCTAGGACTCCATCGGCCCACGCGCGTGCCCGACCCGGGCGATGCAATTCTCCCATTTCGAAAGGAAGATTTGCTCAAAGTCCGGAGACTCTAGCCACGCGGTTTCGAAGAAAAAGCGAGGACTGCGCTTTAACCTTTCCTCCTGCGAGGAGAGAATGAGGGGGACGTGGTCCGACCCTATCCTCGTTTCGGCATGCAAAGAGCACATGGGAAACAACACCTCCCATTCCGAGGACATGAAAACCCTGTCCAAGACCGACCGCACCGACGTTAGCTGTTTGTTGGTCCAGGTGTAGAGTGCCCCCACGCGAGCCACTTCCCTAAGGGCCATGGATGCGATTGCATTATTAAACATGGACACCCTTGTCCAGTTAATAATACCATTGTTTTTATCCGCTCACGAACGGATCAAGTTGAAATCCCCTCCCACTAGCAGATGAAAATTTCGCGCGCCCAAAGACGACACCTTCGCCTGGAGTTCTCCCAAGAACTCAAGCGAGAGCGAGTGGTCGGCCGGGCCATAAACCACAATCACCTCGCACTCTTGGATAGATGCGCGGTGGCGCACGTGGGCCGACAGGAAGAAACGACCGGCGTCCCACGCCACCACCTCGAAGCAAACTAGGTTGATGCCTAGCAACATGCCCCCCGAGTGACCGCCCGCCGGCACCCAATGCCAAACAAAACGCTCCAACGGGTCGACAGCTAGCAGGTCCCGATGGTTGAAATTGGCCTTGATAGTTTCCTGCAAGCCAACCACGTCGATTTCTTCGTTCCGAATGAATTCTTTTAACTGGGTCCGCCTCCCAGTGTGGCCGAAGCCTCGAATGTTCCAGAATATGAAACGCATTAGATGATGTGATTGCGGAGGCGAATACCGCGAGCGGTAACCGCTTTGGCCACGCGCCGTGTCTTGGCAGGACGACGGTTGGAGGGGGAAGGTGCAGCCCCTGCTGCTATGTCCTCCTGATCGGGCCGCGCAACAGTCACCAGAGAAGCCCCTGCTTCTTCTGCTGCTGGCGCAATGCGGGCCAACGCTGCCTGAGCAAGCGCGGCCTGCGCGATTTCCTTAGCACGAATAAGAAAGCACTTCGCGCACTTCCCCCTCGTCAGACATCACTACTCCACTATCCGCTAAGATACCTCCCAAGCACTCATCAGAATATTCATCAAAGATCGTAAAGCGGGGCATGGGGTTACCTTCGGTTTCCAGGTTCTTCTGATCCTGAAGTAGTTGGGAATGTTGGAGGGCTGGAAGGTTGCCCTTGGCGCCCTTCGGACAGGAGCTCGCCTGCTCCTGCGTCGCCGGGGACGCCACCACCGCCTTAGAACACTTGGCCGTGGATATGGGCGCCACCTTGGACACCTCCATGCGAAGCGCATCAGATGCAGGAGGGGAGATGACCGACGAGGTGCCACCAGCCGGACCCCCAGGGGAGGCCTGCGCCATCACCACCGGCCGCTGCGGGGCAGGCGTGCCCGCACGGACCGAGGAAGGGCTCGCCGGCGCCACCGTGGGAGTCTTGCGGCCCGTCGGCTTTTTGTTGAGCCTCATCCCACCGTCGCCGAGGCCGGTCGTCGCCTTGGGTGAGCGTGCCGTGGCAGCCCGAGGCTCGCCCACCACCGCAGCCACCGAGGAGACGAGCATCGAGCGACCCTCCGAATCGCAGGACGCCGAGACCCCCTTGTCGATGTCGAGGCCCAGCGTCATGTTGGAGCCATACTGGTTGAAGCCCATCTCGTTGCTGCCCACCACCACTTGACGCTCCTCCTAGTCTTTCGCAGCGCCCGCCGCCGGGGGCACAGCCTGTGCGTCCTTGTCCTTGAGACCAAGCTTGTCCCATGTCGTGGTGTCAATGGAGTCATCCCCCATGCTCATGTCATGGTCCTTGTCTTTGTCGTCCGACCCCTTGTCAACGCTGGCTGGTGGAGGGGGAGGGGGAGCCGCACCCTGCAGGTCACCCGCCTCAACCTCCAAACGAAAGGTGAAGCCCTCACTGTTGAACCACACTTGGACGTAACCCTTGAGCTTGGCCGGGGATCAACACGCGAAGTGCATCCGCACTGGGTCGAGCCCCGACAACGACGCATGATCCACCTCCATTGGACGCCCAATCATCACCGTCCCGGCCATGAGGCGGTCCATGCGGCGGTGCTTGGGCGGCACGCCCCACAGCTTGACCCACATGTCCGGCATGATCTCGGCCTTGGGCTCCTCTCGGCCATGATGTCGTGGAGTGAGAAGTAGAGCTTGCCGCTGCGGGTCGCCATCCGCAGCATGGCCTTGTCGGGGAAGACGATCGAGAACTGGTCGACGCCGATGGCCGTCACCTGCCAATCCCACTCCCCTTTGAAGAGGTGGGGGGGCTTTGCCTCCAAGATGGGGATCGACAGCTTGCCGGGCGCCGCCGAGATGATCGCCGCGTCCGCCACCAGCGAGGCACGGACCTCCTCGCCCTCCGTCTCCATGAAAGGAAGGCAGAAGAATCCCTCTCCTGGGATGGTGTTGCCCATGATCTGTAGCGACAGAGGCCACCCCCGCGTGGGGAAGTACGCGGACGCGTGCCCTTCCTCATGGCAGACAACGCACAGGGGCTTGAAGAGGCACATATTTTGGTAGTGCCTCACCCTGCCGCACTTGAAGCACTCTGGCCCGTCGGCCTCCTCCACGAGGATTGGAACGTCAGTCGAACCCTTCAAAGCTGAGGACCCGGCCGCCAGCGGCAGCGGCGCTGAGCTGCCCCCCTTTTGCTTCTGCTTCTTGGCCAACGGATCCCCGCTCCGCTCACCGCCCGGAGGGAGCAGAGACTCCTTCCTCTTGAGCTCTTTCTTCTGTTCCAGCCCACGGCGCCGGTATTCCTCCTTCTTCTTCTTTTTGCGCTCGCACTCCTCCTACTGCTTCCGTTCTTGCTCCGCAAGCCACCTTGGAGAGTGCCTTCGCCCGCAGATCTTGCTCGCGCTGTCGATCCGCCGCCGGGATCGGAGGCGACATGGGAGGCTTGTCGCCGCGGCGGGAACCCATCCTCATAAAAGTGGCGAATGAGCAGGAGAGAGGACGGGGAGGGGCAGAACGGTGAAGATGACGGACAAGGTGCCCGAAGCGCCGCACCTGAGAATGGGATGTGGGAAACCCTAGCGACAGATCTAGGGTTCCTTTTGGCACCCACAGCCACCTATTAATAGGAGCGGACGGCCGCACGGTCTCCTCTGCGCTGGGCCCGGGCCGAAGCGCAGGCTCTCAGCAGGCCACCGGGCCAGGCTGGGCAGGCCCAAGCACAGAGGGGCGCCCCTGCACCCCCACTGGCAAGGAAACAGGCTAGACCGCCGCTGGGCCCCCAGCCCACTTCCTAGTAGGCTGGGCCAATCGACCTGGCCCAACAGAGAAACGAGCCCGTCCATCGGCTCCCCGGAAACCCTAGCCAGGACCCGTGATTCCCCGTCACGGGCGGCCCCGCCACCGCCGCCGCCGACCCCTGTCAGCTCCGGCAAGCACACCGGGACCGAAGGAGGCCCCGCCAACACCATTTCGCGGCAACCCACCTCCGACATGGCGCACGAGCGGCCCTCGGGAACCGCATCCACCCCCTTCGGCGAACGCCAGATCCGTGGCGCCAGGCAACGCCCGCCATGCCCACCTGGAGCAAAGGCACGCCGTCGACCGGCCACGAAGGAGCCCCCAAGCTCCTCCACACGGGCGACAAAGTCACCCACCGAGCACCCCGCACGGGGCCTCGGCGAACCACCACAACCATCACTTACCTGGCTGCTAACCTCATCGTCGTCGATGTCGGAGTCGACCCCCTCCAGCGCCCAGAACCTGCTGCCGGAGAAGGACGGGGCGAGGGGCCGCCCCTCGGACGGCGCGCTGCACCGCGTGCGCCCCTCTGCAGGCCGCACCGTCGTCCAGCCGTCCGCCTCCGCCGCGGCGCCCGCGGAATTGCCCCCCGAGTCGCCAGACCGAAACACCATCTCCCTTTTTACAATCGTCACCTTCTGCGAAACTGTACTACCAAAAAAACCTATAAAATGCATAAAATGTCAGAACTCAACGAAAATTTATCATGGATGCTTGGAATGGTGATGCTAGTGTGTGGAAATTTTTTGGGTCCATTTTATTGTTGTGGAAAAAAGTGCATCCAGACCTACCCTACCGGCCTACCCGAACCACCACCTTTGAACATGGTGTGCTTGCCTTATATGAAATGCCACAAAATTTTACTTGCATGTTGGCATACTCATGGCAGGCCTCCATGCAAAATTTGAATAAATTTGGACACTGAATGCACGTTGAGTCACGTTCGGCTAGTGTTTTATGGTTTTTTTTGTTACCGAGAAAAGCCTAGAAAATGCATAAAATGTGAGAACTCAATGAATTTATCATGGATGGTTGGCATGGTGATGCTAGTGTGTGGAAGAATTAGGGTCCATTATATTGATGTGAGCATTTTTTGAAAAAGAACAAAAACGGAAAAAAATGAAAAGCAACAAGAATGAAAAAGAAACGAAAAACAAACAATAAACCGGTCTCTAATTGATATATTTTCATTTTTATTTATCTATTTAATAGATGTTCAGAAATTATAAATTGTTAGATTTTTTTATGTGAGCATGTTTCTATTTAAACGAACAATAAATGAACAGAACAATTTTTTGACATATCTGTATTTTTTTTAAATATGAATATTTATACTTTATGATTTTTTTTTTAAAAGTGAACATTTTTTGAAATATTGAGCACAATTTTATAAGTGTGTTTTTGAAAAAGAAAAAGAAGCGAAAAGGAAAAAAAACATAAAAAACGAAAAGGAACCACCTATAGACTTGATAGAAACAATACCACTAGAGCATAAACTACAGCTCAAGCGGATAGAAGAACTACCAAAAGGAGCCACCTCACTAATGAGCATTTGTGGGGTTTCGAACTTTATACCCACCGTTGTGCAAAACCTTACTCACGTATATGAAGGGGAGTACTATGACAATTTTTTTTCTCTACCACCTCTCATCCATATATAATACCCATCATTTGATTACCGCTCCTCCCCAATCCTCAATCTTCATTGTTCTAACTTCCAAATTGTCATGGCCCTGCTGATGCAAATCTTGCAAACAAGTTCAACGCAACCCCCTGCTCGCTCGAGTTGTTTCACCGCGGCTCAGTGCCCTAGACCCGGTCACCCAAACTTTGTGATGGTTGCAGGTCTTAGCAAGTGCGTGCATTGGTTGCTGTAGTTCTACAAATCCAGTGCATCCGAAATCATTTTTTGTGTTTTCGTAGCAACGCACGTGCATTACACTAGTTCTTCTAAAAAAACATGCACAAATGATTTCATTTTTCTACTATATGTCGGTGCAAAGAAAAGAAACTTTGAATGTTTTGTACCTTATAAACTATAGCATGCAGATCATGACTTGGAAACACTCTAGCTACCTATATAATTGTGATAAAGTGTATCTTTTATTACAGAGTAGTATTTCAGAGCGTGTTGGTGTGGCTCGGCCGCGGCTACTTCACCACGGACAGATCCATTGAAATAACTCCAGTCCGGTGGAAGAGGAGTGGCCATTGCCCACCACAGGCACCAAAAGTAATGCAAAGTGTGCCGAAACTAGACCTGCATAGCGCAGTTGCCAATCTAGTCGTCTTGTTGCTTATTGAGAGTCATTGGCACTGCCAGTCTCAGCTAGGCCGAGATGTCCACAGGCTCCCAGATCGGCACTGCCGGCCTCAGACTCGAGCTCGTCTCTCTCTGCACTCTACTTACGTGTCGAGTGGAGATGGGCCGGCGCGTGACATTGTACGGTGCAGGGGTCAGGGGGAGGAGCTTGCACCTCCGCCCATGGAGTTGGATCTATATAAATTACGCGCCCGAGTCGAGCAGTCTCATCGCTTGCTGTTCATCGTCGTCCGCTCTGTAAAACAATAAGTTTTGAGGAAGCAGCACAACCCTCTAGAGGTGGCTTATCTCATTATATATAATGGTTGTGTTACAATACGTACATAAGTACAGAAGCTATACATAGTCTAACACCCTCCCTAAATCTTAGCCACTTTCTAAAGAACTGAGAAGGGTAAGATTACGCCTACAAGCCTCAAACTGTGGCAGCGGTAAAGGCTTAGTGAAGATGTCTGCAAGTTGATCCTTAGATGAGATAAACTTGATCTGGAGTTGCTTCTGCGATACACGTTCCCGTACAAAGTGATAGTCAACTTCAATGTGTTTCGTTCGGGCATGAAATACTGGATTTGCAGAAAGGTATGTAGCACCGATGTTATCACACCAAAGAATAGGAGGCTGTAGTTGAGACAAACCCAACTCCTGAAGCAAAGACTGCACCCAAATAATCTCTGCAGTAGCATTAACCACAGCCTTGTACTCAGCTTCAGTACTGCTACGTGACACAGTAGCCTGTTTCCGAGCACTCCAGGCGATCAAATTAGAGCCAAAGAATACTGCATAACCCCCCGTGGATCGCCTGTCATCTGGGCTACCAGCCCAATCTGCATCAGAGAAGGCCGAAAGGACCCGAGAGGAAGTCGGCCGAATATGCATACCAAATGTCAGGGTGAACTGAACATAACGAAGAATGCGTTTAACAGCATCCCAATGAGTATCTCTGGGAGCCTGAAGATACTGACAAACCCTGTTAACAGCATAAGAGATATCTGGTCTCGTGATCGTCAAGTACTGAAGTCCACCAACAATGCTCCTGTACTCTGTGGCATCCGCAGGAGACAAAAGCTCACCATCAACAGCTGTTATCTTGTCGGTAGACGACATGGGTGTGGTGGTCGGTTTGCACTTCAGCATGCCAGCTCTTTGTAACAACTCCAAGGAGTACTTCTTCTGCGTAAGGACAAGACCAGTAGCACGAGAAGTGACCTCAACTCCAAGAAAGTAGTGAAGCTTCCAAAGATCTTTGACCGCAAAATCAGCACCAAGAGAGCAGACAAGAGCATTAGCAGCATACTGAGAAGAGCTGACAAGGATAATATCATCGACATATACCAAAAGGTACATAGTGACTTCTGGCTTCTATAGAAGAAATAATGAAGTGTCAGCAGTGGACGGCACAAACCCATGAGCACGAAGGGCAGAGGCAAGGCGGGCATGCCAGGCACGAGGAGCTTGCTTCAAACCATATAGTGCTTTGGAAAGACGACAGATATAGTCAGGACGATCAGGATCAGAGAAACCAGGCGGCTGTTTCATATAAACCTCTTCCTCCAAAAATCCATGTAGAAAAGCATTCTGCACATCAAGTTGACGAAGTGACCAACCACGAGAAACAGCAATGGAGAGAAGAAGCCGAATAGTGGTAGGCATGACGACAGGACTGAAGGTGTCCTCATAGTCAAGACCATGACGCTGCCGAAAACCGCGAGCAACAAGTCGCGCTTTGTAACGCTCAATAGATCCATCCGAATGCTTCTTCACTTTGAATACCCATTTTGAGTCAATAACATTTACCCGTGGTGGTGGAGGAACGAGAGTCCATGTCTTGTTACGAAGAAGAGCATGAAACTCCTGCTCCATAGCCTCTCGCCAATGTGGAATGCGCAGGGCAGCCTGATATGAGCGAGGCTCAGAAGATGGATCCGCAACAGCAGCAGCCAAACAAGCAGCCAACCAAGCAACCGTACCATCCTTACGTTCCTTAGGTTTGAAAATGCCACTACGACTGCGTGTATGTGGTCGGGACACAGGAACCACCGAGGTCGACGGAGTAGCCTGCAACGGGCTGGAGGACGGCAACGTTGACGAGTCAGCCGGTGACGAGGAGCCAGTCACGGTAGCCTCGGACTCGGTCAACGAAGAAGGCCGGCCCACCGGCGAAACCGGCAGAGCAGACGAAGCAGCTGGCGACTCCGGCATCACAGACCGGGTCGTTGGCGAGCTCGGCATAGTGGGCCGTGGCGCGGCCGGTGTCGCGGGCCGATCCGCGGATGAAGGCGACGTGAGGACCTGAGCCGCGGGCGAAGACGGCGTGACGAGCCGAGCCGCAGGCGAAGACGGCGTGACGGGTCGAGCCGCGGGCGACTCGGCGGCCGCTGGCGAAAAAGGCCGAGCCGCTGGAAACTCGGCGATCGCTGGCGTAGCGGACCGAGCAGTGGAGATGCTCGGCGCGACGGGCTCGTCGGGTGACCATGCATGAGCACGCGAATCGACGCCATGCAACATAGGGCGATCGACGTGCCCACCAGAAGACGACGATGATGATGGTGAATCCTCCAACAGCTCCAAACGAGCTCCACGTCCGGTTCCTGCACCATGGTTAGGTAACAGCAAAGGAGAGTATGCAACATCATCAAATTGGTCAGAAGCAACAGAGGATGAATGCAGGGATGGTGGTTTGACAGTAGACACAGGAAGGTTGGCAAAGGGAAAAACATGCTCATCAAACACGACGTCCCGAGATATATAGACACGATTAGTGGGAACATGAAGACATTTGTAACCTTTATGAAGAGAGCTATAGCCAAGAAAAACACACTTCTTAGAACGAAACTCAAGCTTGCGCTTGTTATATGGACGAAGATGCGGCCAGCAAGCACACCCAAATACCTTGAGAAAGGTATAATCAGGTTGTTCATTAAGGAGAACCTCAATGGGAGTCTTCATGTTTAAAACACGAGTAGGAGTACGGTTAATGAGAAAGCATGCAGTGGTGAAAGCATCACTCCAAAACCGAAACGGAACAGATGCATGGGCCAAAAGAGTAAGACCAGCTTCAACAATATGACGATGCTTACGTTCGACTGAACCATTCTGTTGATGTGTATGTGGACATGCTAAACGATGAGCTATCCCAAGCGACTGAAAGAAAGAGTTGAGGTTGCGATACTCGCCCCCCCCCCCCCAATCCGACTGGACATGAACAATTTTGTGCTTGAGAAGACATTCAACATGTTTTTGAAACTGAACAAAAATATCAAACACATCAGATTTGCGTTTAATAAGGTAAAGCCAGGTAAAGCGACTATAAGCATCAACGAAACTGAGATAGTAATTATGACCACTGACAGAAGTCTGAGCAGGACCCCATACATCTGAAAACACAAGTTCTAAAGGATGTTTCACCTCACGACTGGACTCCGAAAAAGGAAGTTGATGACTCTTCCCCTCCTGACAAGCATCACACACTGCTACATCTTTATTACTAGACAAACTAGGAAGCTCATGATGACGCAAAATATGACGGACAATAGGTGTGGCCGGGTGACCAAGACGAGCATGCCACTGTGACGAAGAGACCCGAACTCCACTGAAAACGCGAGCGACGCCAGGATGCTCCAGACGGTAGAGGCCCTGGCACAACCGCCCACTAAGAAGAATGTCCCTCGTGCCCCGATCCTTAATAAAAAGATCAAAAGGGTGAAATTCACAAAGCACATTATTATCACGTGTGAGTTTAGGAACTGAAAGAAGATTACGGGTCACAGATGGAACTCGAAGAACATTGCGAAGCTGAAGATTCCTATTGGCATGTCTAGTGAGAAGAGATGCTTGACCAATATGAGAGATGTGCATACCTGCTCCATTGGCGGTGTGGATCTTGTCGGAGCCATGATAGGGTTCACGAGTGTGAAGCTTCCCCATCTCGCTGGTCAGATGCTCTGTCGCCCCAGAGTCCATGTACCAGTGTGGATCGATGGAGTAGGACTGAGTGTGTCCCTGTTGCTTCTGCGGCGCGGGACGATCAGCCATGGCGACCTGACGGGCATTGTTGCGTGTATCTTTGCCGTCATTGCCAAGACCAAGGAAGCTTCGCTGGAAGCGCTTATGACACTTGGAGGCCCAGTGCCCATCGCGGCCACAAAGCTGACACACACGTGGACCGCCAGCCCCCGGTAAGGTTGCAGTAGGTGGGGGGGCCGAGGCGGGCGACGGTGGCAGCCCCAAGGGAGACCGGGGTGATGAAGAAGAGCGGCCACCCTTGGTGGCGGCGTTGGCCGAGAGGGAGTCAGTGCCCCTGGTGCGGCGAGTCGAGAGAAAACCTCGTGTGCCAGCATGGGTGTCGAGTTGCCCCGCTCATTGATGATCTCGACTAAGGCATCATACTCCTCATCAAGACCATTGACAATAAACGAGTTGAACTCGGAGTCGGTGAGGGGCTGTCCAATGGAGGCCAATGTGTCGGCGAGGCCCTTGACCTTGTTGTAGAACTCAGTGGCAGTGGAGTCAAGCTTCTGACACTCTCCAAGCTGACGACGGAGTGCAGAGACACGAGCCTGGGACTACGCTGCAAAGGTGCGCTCAAGGATGGTCCATGCCTCATGAGACGTCTTCGCGAAGACAACAAGGCCGGCAACTGCCGGCGAGAGCGACCCCTGGATGGAGGAGAGGTTCGCCTGGTCCTGCCCTGTCCAGACGCGAAGGGCCGGATTGTAGACCGGACCGTGCACGCTGTCTACCAACGCGGGTGGGCAGGGAAGCGATCCGTCGACGTAGCCTAGCAGGTAGTGACTCCGCAAGAGCGGGAGAACCTGCGCACGCCAGAAGATGTAGTTGTCGGCGGAGAGCTTGATGGTGATGAGATGACCGAAGTGAAACGGCGGCGGCGAAGACGATCCCATCGAGGAGGCTGCCTGGGGTGCAAACACCATGGAGGCAGCCAGAGGCACCGAAGCCGATGCGGGAGGAGGCGGAACCGCAGCCAGGGCGGGCGCCGCAAAGCTCGCGGCCGGTTCGGACGCCGCAAGGCTGGCGGCCGGGCCGGACGCCGCCAACCCCGCCAGCGGGGCGGTGTGATCCGCTTGCGGCAGGAGCAGCGGGACGACGCCTGCGGAGTCCGCAGCGGACGGCGGCGCCGCGGTGTGGACTACGAGGTCACGCCCATGCGAGGGCGCCGGCGGCGTGGAGAAGACGGAGCCGATGCTCCTTGTCCCGATCGGAGCCGGAACGGAGACGGCATCGAGCGGGAGGTTGAGCAGAGCCGCAAGAGAGGCCGGGAGGAAGCCCGCAGCAGTGGAACCGGTGGTGGCGGCGCTCGACATGGCGGCGGCGCGATCGGTGGCGCGGCGGCTGCGGCGGCGGTGCGGGTATTAGGGTTTAGAAGCGGAAGCGATCGTAAGCTAGCGTGATACCATGTAAGACAATAAGTTTTGAGGAACCAGCACAACCCTCTAGGGGTGGCTTATCTCATTATATATAATGGTTGTGTTATAATACGTACATAAGTACAGAAGCTATACATAGTCTAACACGCTCCACTCCACTCCACTCCACTCCACTCCCCAGGCGAGTCCGTTCGTCCGTCCGCGCCGGCGTCAGCGTTGAAGGCCGGTGGCTGCGCGCTTGTGCAGGTTAGTAGCAGTGCGTGATTTCGCCGCATCAACATCACATTCAGCAGTTAATCAGTAGAGTACTACTAGCTTTCATCTTGTTTTCTTGGTCGATTTTGCTTCCCATCCATCCTTACTAGCTAGTGTAGTAGACCAGCTGTGCTGTTAGCCTGTTACGCGGTGCGTATCTGCACCCTGGTAGCTTCTTTCCAGTTAGTCGTAGAATCTTAGGGAGCGTTCGGAATCCCTTCACTCCCGAGTCAGCTCGCGGAGCCGGCGGAGCTGCAGGCTGAAAAGGTGGAGCTGGGATATACGCGCTCCGCAGATCCGCGGAGCTGGCGGAAGGCCGAACAGGCCCTTACTCTGTCTCACGGGAACAAGAACTCGTTAGTGTAGCGCAAGAACTTGTTCCTTTTTACAGATCATATGACTTTATACAACATCATGTTCTTCACTTGTTGTACTAGGAACTTGTGACGAGACCAGAGATGAAGGCAGGACGCGGTGCCACCATCGCCCTTTTGCTGCTGCTGCTGCTGCTGCACTGCGGTCCTGGTAAGTAGTGTAACCAATATTTTAAATAGCACGCTATTTCGCCGTTATAACGCGGTTATAGCATATTTGGAAGGAAGACGTTACGTTTTCGCAAAATCGGACGCTACGGCGCTAATACACGCTATAACGTTGTAACGTTGTAACGTTATAATGTGCAGACCATGCAAAACTGAAATAAGCACAACCCAGCAGGCCCAGCAGGCCAAAACCAACCCACGACCACTAGCTTTCTCACTCCTTTTATCAGATTCTCCCACTAGCTTTCTCACTCCTTTTATCAGATGCATATATTTCTTACTCCTATGAAAAATTTAGTTGCTTAAATACTTTATTTCTAGATATATTTGATTTTTTTTGCAAACGCTATTTTGAAATATAGCACGCTATTAGCGCACTATAACTTGTGTAGCATTTAGAGAAGGGCCTCGCTATATTTTGTAGCGCGCTATTTAAAATATTGAATGTAACCCACTTGTTGATCTCCAACCCACGGCCAACTGCGGCTTACCCACATGCTAGCTCACACACGAAACGATCTGAATTTCAGGCATGGCTACGCCGCCGGCGGCAGAGGTCGATGTTCAGCACTACGCCGACGGGCTCGGAATGTGGGTCTGCACGGTGTATGCCCGTCCAGGACCAATCGACAAGGCCACCTGCGATTGGATGTGCAGGCTGTCCAACAACTCGACGACCAGCGGCGGCTTGCAAGTGCGGCTCGGTGACGACTACGATTGCTGCGACAGAGGCTGCCGCTGCTCCTTCTGCGTCTCCGTCTACGCAATTGGTGCCGGACATGCTGCTGCCGCCGCTGCTGTGTGGCCGATCGCGCTGTCCAGCCTCCTTGTGCTGGTGGTGATGCTGGTCTAGTTCAGAGTTACCCCCCCTCTTAGGTAGCTGCACACTGTTGTCACGGACGCGGACACGGGCCGAGCCCAGGAGGACAAGGAAGGCCAGCCCAAGAGAGGACGAAGGCCCAATCGGCGGTTCGACCCGTCCACCTGGGAGCTGGGCGGATAAGCCAGCGGGCGGCTGTGTGTGTGGGGGCATCGAGAACAATCTGAAGTTGTAACTTTCCCCTTTCCCTGCTCTTCCTTCCTCCCCCGAACCCTACCTCTCCTGTATCCAATCTCACCTCTCCTACCCTCAATTCTTCCTGTACCGCCATGGATTCGAGTTAAAAGAGGTAGAGACCGTAACATATGGTATCAGATTTGCCAGATTACCTCCAAAAACCCACTTTCTCCACGCGCCAGCAGCGCCACACCGCCCAAATGGAGCAGCGGGTCGATGAGCTCGCCGCCACTCTCAAGCTGATCCAGGAGCAGAACGCCTCGATCCAGAAGGCGGTAGCGGCGTCTACGGCCTTGTTCGAGGAGATCAAGCCGTCGGTGCTCGATCTGGCGGAGTGGCGACCAACGCTCGAGCAGTCCGTCGCCGATCTGCGTTCGGATCTGGGCGGGGTACGGCGCAACTTGGATTCCGTCATCAAGCATCCAGCGCTAGCGCTCAAGCCAGTCGATCTTCCGCCGCTGATTCCACGGCAAGGCGAAACATCTGCGCCTTCTGCCAGCGACTCCAGGCCCGATGGCCGCCGCGACGACATGATCACCGGGGGGCTGCGAACCGGGGTAGTGACTACCCTTGTTCCACCTCCGGTCACGGGTACGTTGCCATCGTCCGAATTCCGTTCTCGTCCTCTCGCGCGTGCACCTGAACCCCGGTCGTTTTCGTTTGGTCCGTCCCGCACACACCATTCATCTCGCTCGGGTAGTCCCCAGCGCCTGCGTTCCTCCATGCTACCCCGACCCAAATTGGATTTCCCTCCGTTTCGGGGCGAACGTCCATGCAGTTGGAAGCGGAACTGTGAGTCATATTTTCTGGGATCCTGCTCTGTTTCCTTCTCGCTTTGTTGATGGTCTTAAGGATGAGATTAGAGTTGTTGTCATTGTTCACAATCCCCGTGATTTGGATACTGCTATTTCTTTGGCATACCTGCAGGAAGAAGCCTTGGAGATTTCCAAACGTCGGGAGCCCAGGCGTATGGACAACGGCACTAGGGGGGCGCTCTCATTTGCGTGGCGCCATGCCACTACCTCCTCCACCTGGACGGCCACCTCCACCCATGCCGGCTGTCGAAGAAAGACGAGTAGCACCCAATGATATGGCAGGCTCTTCTACTTCCACTGATGAAAGGCTAACCACACTACGAGCATACCGACGTGCGCGTGGTCTTTGTTACCTGTGTGGGGAGAAATGGTCGCGCGAGCACAAATGCGCCACGGCTGTGCAGCTGCACGTGGTACAGGAATTGTTTGATGTGCTTGGCATCTCAGGTTTCGACGCGGCATCTGAAGCTCCGGACTCCGCCAGTGAATGTCACACTATCTCTAAAGCAGCTTTGGATGGTACAGTAGCACCTCAAACGGTCCGACTGCATGGCTCTATCCAAGGACAGAAAGTGCTCATGTTGATTGATTCGGGTAGTTCCCATAGTTTTGTCAGTGACACTCTGGCTGCCCGTTTGAATGGTGTAGTGGCAGCTAAGCACCCACTTCGGGTGCGGATTGCTGATGGTGGCCAACTTTGCTGTGCTCAAGAGGTGCCAAACTGTGACTGGTGGGTACACGGACACAAGTTTTGTTCTACTTTGAAGGTGTTACCGCTCGGATGTTACGATATGATTGTTGGCATGGATTGGCTAGAAAAGCACAACCCTATGGATGTGCATTGGGGTCGCAAGCAACTTCAGTTCTTACATCACGGAAGGGAGGTACAATTGGTGGGGGTTCAACCCAATGTCCAGCAGTGCTATCGGTTGTCTCCTGCTCAATTTCATGCCCTGTTGGATTGCAATGATGTGCATCAGGTTATTCAGCTATGTGCAGTCGAAGCTTCAGCAGAAGGGGATGGCATTCCGGATTCAGTCTCTCTTTTGCTACAACAGTTTGCCCATCTCTTTGAACCACCAACAGGATTACCTCCTCACCGAGCATTTGATCACACCATTCCGCTGATTCCAGGAGCTCAACCAGTCAACTTGCGTCCTTATCGCTATACTCCAACCCAAAAGGATGAAATTGAGCGACAAGTTGCAGAAATGATCAAACAAGGAATCATCCAACATAGTTGCAGTCCCTATGCTGCTCCTGTGTTACTAGTCCAGAAGAAGGATTTGACCTGGAGGTTCTGTATTGACTTCCGACGACTAAATGCTATTACCATCAAGAATCGCTACCCTCTGCCCATTATAGAAGAACTCCTTGATGAGCTGAGCGGTTCTGTTTGGTTTACCAGCTTAGACCTGCGTTCCGGGTTCCATCAAATTCACATGAAGCCAGGCGAAGAATTCAAGACTGCTTTCAAAACGCACCACGGGCACTATGAGTTCAAAGTGATGCCTAATGGTGTGACTGGTGGTCCATCCACTTTCCAGGGCACCATGAATATCGTGCTATCTCCCTTGTTACGCAAGGGTGTTCTGGTGTTCATTGACGATATCTTGGTGCACAGCGCTACTCTTGAACGACATTGCGAGTTGTTGCGACAAGTGTTTCAGTTGCTGGCCAAGCACAAATTTTACCTCAAGATGTCCAAATGTAAATTTGCACATCCAAGGCTCACCTATTTGGGGCATGTCATCAGCGCAGCTGGGGTGTCGACTGACGATAAGAATATTGCAGCCGTCAAGGACTGGCCGACACCCACAAATGCCAGGGAGGTTCGTGGGTTTCTTGGGCTGGCAGGTTACTATCGATGATTTGTCCGCAACTTTGGCATTATCAGTCGCTCATTGACCAATCTGTTAAAAAAAGGGGCTGTTTTTGTATGGAGTGAGGAAGCAGAATCAGCGTTCCAACATCTCAAGCAGGCTTTGATCATAGCCCCCGTCCTTGCACTACCGCGGTTTGATCTTCCATTTGAGGTCGAAATAGATGCTTCTAACATTGGTGTGGGTGCTGTGTTGATGCAAGCCGGCCAACCGTTGGCATTCTTCAGCAAGGCACTAGGTCCTCGAAACCAAGGGTTGTCTGCTTATGAGAAGGAGTTTATGGCGGTGTTGATGGCAGTCGATCATTGGCGGCCCTACTTGCAAACTGGGGAATTCATTATCCGCACTGACCAACGCAGTCTTTCTCATCTGGATGATCAGCGTCTCACCACGTCTTGGCAGCGTCGTGCCCTCACCAAACTGTTGGGATTACAGTACCGCATTGTATACAAGAAAGGGGTTGAGAACCGAGTAGCGGATGCCTTGTCGCGTCGTGATGGCGCCTTGTTGGCTATTTCTGTGGCGCTACCCTCTTGGCTAGAGGACATCACCCGCGGATATCAATCTGATTCCCAGGCTTGTGACCTGTTGCAGAAATATAGTGGTGTCTCAGACCCTTCAGCACCCTATACAGTGCGGGATGGCGTCATCCAGTATAAAGGTCGCGTGTGGCTCGGATCAAACACGGCAGCACAGGATATGATCCTCATATCCATGCATTCCAGTCCCTCGGGTGGGCACTCAGGTATACATGTGACCTACGACCGGCTCAAAAGGTTGTTTGCCTGGTCTGGTATGAAGGCAGCAGTGGTGAAGTTTGTGTCCGAGTGTGCAGTTTGCAAACAAGCTAAACCAGAACATGTTCGCACTCCGGGACTCCTCGAACCACTGGAGGTGCCAGCGCACCCTTGGCATACTGTTACACTTGACTTTGTCGAAGGATTGCCCATGTCGAGGGGATACAGCTGCATCATGGTGGTTGTGGACAAACTGACAAGATATGCCCATTTTGTGCCGCTGGCACACCCCTTCTCGGCCGTCCAAGTGGCGTCTGCTTACATGACTAATGTCTACAAATATCATGGGCTGCCTTATGCTCTGGTCTGACAGAGATCGCATTTTTACCAGTAAATTGTGGCGAGAACTGTTTCGTCAAGCTGGCACAGAACTGCGTATGTCCTCGGCCTATCATCCTCATACAGATGGCACTACCGAGCGGGTTAATCAATGTCTGGAGGCCTACCTCCGCTGCTTTGTCCATGCCTACCCACACCGCTGGTTTCAATGGATACATCAGGCAGAGTTCTGGTACAATACATCGCTGCATTCTGCACTTGGGATGTCTCCTTTTGAAATGCTTTACGGCCACCCTCCTCGGCATTTCGGCATTCTGGATGCATCTGCAGCTGCTCCGCCGAACCTCTCTGTTTGGATGCACGAACGCGCCCTGGTGACAGACTTGCTCAAACAACATCTGGAGCGAGCCCGCCAGCGAATGAAGGACCAAGCAGACAAGCACCGGTCTGAGCGCGAGTTTGCCGTGGGGGATTGGGTGTTCGTCAAGCTCCAGCCTTATGTCCAGGTTTCAGTTGCAGAACGTGCTAATCATAAACTATCCTTCCGTTACTTTGGTCCCTTCCAGGTCACAGCTCGCATCGGAGCCGTTGCCTACCGTCTGCAACTTCCAGAGTCAAGCAAGGTTCATCCAGTGTTTCATGTATCATTTCTTCGCGGAGTTCTGCCACCAGCAACCACGGTACAACCGGAACTGCCTGCACCACCCAAGGAGCACTCTGTGCCGGCCATCTCGGAACAAGTCTTGGAGCGCCGGGTTGTCACCAGAGGAGCGGCCAAGATACCTCAAGTGCTGATCAAGTGGCATAACTAGCATAACTAGCGGACGATTCTTATTAGATTCACATTGACTAGTATGTTATATAGTATGTTAAAATGGAAGCATCCTCGCTGTCAGTCTCCGCGCCTGCCGCCAACAAAACCCGTACGGTCGATGTGGCGGCGGGGCTTGCTGACAAGTAATAACATCTGCTGTGGCGGTTGTGGCGTGACTCTTGAAGGTGATGTGTTGCTTAATGATGGCGGCAATCAATGATCTACAACATACGATTGTGTGACATGTCAGGGACGGTACACGGTGGCCGTCCCGATGAAGCTAACCAACAGTGTGGTTGGCGGGTCATGATCCGCCACAAACTCAGTGTCCCAAAGCCCGTGTGGTCGATGTAGGGGCGGGTCCACACCTATTGATGCCTAGTTTAGACAGCGCTATGACCTACTAAAATACAGGCGACGGCATAGAGGAGGCGATACCCGCTAATGGGCCGCCCACTCTGGCGCGCTCAATAACCATGGGTTTGCTTTGGTTTCTAGTCAGATTTTTCTGGAAATACAAAAATGTTCTTAAGACAATATAAATCAAATATATATATATAATAAACACACACATATAATAATAATAATAATAATAATAATAATAATAATAATAATAATAAATTACTGTGTATTTAGAAAAAATACACATATATTGAAAAAGGGTTCACTATATAAAAAATCATTCTATATTAAAAAATTCTTACACAATAAAAGTATTGTTCATGTAATTTTTGAAAAACATTCGTGACATTTTTACAAACTTTTATTATAAAAAAGTCAAATGTGTATTTAAAAATGTTTAACCAGTATTAGAAAAAATTCAAAAAAATGGGTCAACATGTATGAAAAAATTGTTCACGTGTATATGAAAAATGTACAATGTGTGTTTTCAAAAATAATAATGTGTCAAGAAAACGAAGAAAACTGGTAAATAAACGAACACAATCGAAAAAGGTTAAAATAACCGAAACAAAACTATAGAAGAAAAAACAAAAGTACCTCAGTATCAACGAAAAAACAGACTGACCGCACGTGGGACTGGACCGGCCCACGTTGCTCTGCTCGCAGACGTCGCGCAACAGCTTGTAGCGAACTCTTCGTCGTTTCGCCCACTACATTGTATACACGGTGGTTTTTTACTGCCTTTTGGTGCTGGTTTCGTTCTGTACTTTTTTCTTGTTTTTATATTGCAAGATTTTCAATATTGGTTTTTGCTTGTTTATGTGACGTTGGTTTTTGCTTATTTTATGTGGCGTTCTATAAAAAATGTTCACATGTTTAAGAATTTGTCACGATGTTTAAACAAATGTGTGTACCAGTCATAACAAATGTTCATCATGTGTTCACAAAAGAATGATACTCGTATATTAAAACAAACTTACCTTGTACTTTAAAAATGTTCAATATATTTTAAAAGGTGTTCATCATGTATTAGAAAAAATGGAATATATTCTTTAAAAATGTTCATTGTGTATTTATAAAAATTTAATAATGCTTACAAAATGTTTGCATGTTTAAAAAATGTTCATGATATTTTGGAAAGTGTCAACATGTGCATACAAATGTGTACCGTGTATTCACAAAGATGTTCAGTGTGCATTTCACAAATATTCAACATTTCCAAAGAAACCACAATGTCTTGCTACAATTTACTAAAAAGGTAAAACGATGCATGAGCTAGCAGGCGGCAAAGTGGGCTATGCCCCATAAATGCCTAAAACCATAGGGCTATATCCGATAAAAGCTAGCCGATAAAAAGTAAAAGAGGATAAAAACCAAACGAGGATATAAAAAATAGGCAACCAAAAGAAAAGCGATAAAACTAATAGAGAAAACTGAAAATGGAGAGAATGAAAAACAAAACGAACGGAAAACCAGACAGGAGGTTCCTAAAACCAGTCACCCTCTGCTGTTGAAGGTTCCTAAAACCTCTTAAATGTGCCGGCTCAGTCGTCGAACACTACAGGCGAGACATCGATATATCTTGCAGTAAACAAGGGCGCCTGCTACGCGTCATCCGGATGATGCCGCGGAAAAATAAACCGCTTTGCCTGTCGTTGATTAGCGCCAATACGGGATGATTCAAGCCGCTGGATTTGCTGATGGCTGGACCACGGCATGACTTCCTACCCAACTTCACATGGCTCCTCGCAGCCTCCAGCCACCAACGCAACATCACCACACGCGCGTAACTCTAGCAAGAACAGCAGCTAGCCGGCTTAGAGCATGTGGTAGCAGCGACGTCGCCAGTCAACAACCAGCACAACGACCGGCGAGCACGCCATACATCGGCCATGGCAGCAGCGCCGACGAGCTCTGGGGTTGCAGCAACGTCCTTATTGTGAACAACTTTTCAAGCATCATTGATCTTCCATTCTGCACCGTTGATGCACCGGCCACCCGGCTATGCTCCATCACAGCGCCGGTGATGCTCCGACGGCTTTATGATGCTCTGTTGCAGCTCCGGTGATGTTTCGGCGGCCCGACGATGCTCCATTGTAGGACATGTGATGCTCCCTTGCAGCGTCGTTGATGTTCCGGCGGTCCGACGAATGCTCCATCACGGCACTGGCGATGTCCCGGCGACCCGACGATTCTCCATCATAGCACTAGTGATGCTCCCTTGCAGCGTCGTCGATGTTCCGGTGGCCCGACAAATGCTTCATCATGGCACCGGCGATTTCCCCGCGACCCGACGGT
>NC_041387.1:658016396-658046402 GCF_002162155.2 Triticum dicoccoides | reverse complement strand
CAGCGTCGGTGATGCTCCGATGGCTTGATGATGCTCTGTTGCACCTCCGGCGATGTTTCGACGGTTCGACGATGCTCCATCGTAGCATCGATGATGCTACCTTGCAGCGTCGTTGATGTTCCAGTGGTCCAACGAATGCTCCATCACGGCACCAGCGGTTTCTCCGCGACCCATTGGTGCTCCATCATAGCACCGGTGATGCTCCCTTGCAGCGACGTCGATGTTCCGGCGGTCCGACGAATGCTCCATCATGGCACCAACGATTTCCCCGCGACCCGACGATGCTCCATCATAGCAATGGTGATGCTCCCTTGCAGCGTCATCGATGTTTCGGCGGTCCGACGAATGCTTCATTAGGGTGATGCTCCCTTACAGCGCGTCCGATGTTCCGGCGGTCCGATGAATGCTCCATTATGGCATCGGCGATGCCCCCAACGACCTGACGATGCTCGATCGCAGCGATGGTGATGCTCCATTGCAACGCCCGTGATGTTCCGGTGGTCCGACGAATGCTTCATCACAGCACAGGTGATGCTCCATTGCAGTACTTCATCGCAGCACCGGCGATGCGACATCCCAACACTGGCGGACCCGACGATGCTTCATCATAGCACCGGCGCCTTGGCAATGCTTCATCACAACACCAGCGGATGCTGCGATGCAGCTCTTGGTGGTGACGACAAATGTTGCGACTTGCGACACACTGGACAGCAGCGACAACACACGGCGGCACTGGCAGATGTTGCGCATAGCAGTGACCGCGGATGCTGCGACATAGCATGCGACGGCGACGGTGGATGCTACATCGGGGCTGCTGGACGGGTTGGGAAGCAGTCGTCGCAGCCCATGCACTTGCAGCAGCACTCATGGCGAAGAATACCAGTGACAATTAGAGAAGAAATGAAGATCGCGATTTGGGCGGAAGGAAAGATGACGAGCGGCTCACATGCTCGGGGCAAAAAAGTGAGTCAATTACGCCGGCAAAACGGGATGTGCACTGTATTTGCACGCCCAAACCAAGTTTTTGCACCACTTCAATGTACACCGCAATTTCTAGCACCAAAGTGAACATTTACGCCAACTTCTAGCATCACCAACGTAATTGACTCCAAAAAAGAAAAAGATAAGGTACTGGTGGGCCCATAGGAAACATTGGACTGTTTTAGAGGCAGGTGAAGCCACGCGCCTGCGACGCGAGTACCGCACGATCGACTTCATCGGATGGCTTCGGACGAGGCTTAAATCATGCAAAGATCAGTCGGCTTAAACAAAGAGTTTTCCGTAAACAAGTTATAGTTTTCGTGCACAGGCTAGCTCAGGTGAGTTGTGAGGCAACGCTCAGATGCAGGTGCCCACGTTTGGTTAACAGTCCGTTGTAAGAGCGGCGCAAATATACGGTCGCGACTATGTCTCTGTTCTAGCAAGAGTGAGGCTGTAGGATGGCTCACCTCAACCGCAACCTGGATTGGCCCAGCACAACATGAATCTTTTAGTGTTTTTTATGTTTTCCAACGGGTGGCTTGCATTTTGTCCTTTTCGTTTTTTTACGTACATTCATATTTCGAAAATGCGCCAAGAAAAATTAACTTAGTTTTAATAATGATCAATGTTGGAAATATAAAAGTTTGTTGTCACGGTTTCTGAAAAAGTATACACATTTTGATATTTTCGGTAAATATATATGAAAAATGCAAAAGGATTGTTGGGGGAATTATAAAAAAGTTAGTACCATTCAAAAATTGTTCACGGCATTAAAAAATTCAATCATTTTAAAATTGGTGATATTTTTTACAAAATATGCCGACGTAATGTTAACGTGTAATCATTTTAAGAAAAGCACGCAATGTTAAACTATGTTCTCATAATTGCAGAAAATGTACATAAACGTCATGACTTCATAAATTATTCATGATTTTTTTTAAATGTCTAAAATGTGTTTTAAAATGTTCTTTGTGTATTTAAAAAGCGAAATATCTAACTGGCACATCAGATTTTTTTTTTGAAAAATCACCGAACGCACCAGTTAACGTCCGATCCAAATCGAACGAGCGCCATCACGCATCTCGCATCGCCCGAGCACCACATCTCTCGGCAGTTTTGCATCTCGCATCACAACACTCGAGTGCGCTCTGTCGCTGAGCTCCAACCGCGCCGCGCCACCGCCACCTTGCCGCGTGCCCCTCTAACGAGCCGCCACCGGCGAGCCAGACTGCAGTGCACCTCCTTGCTCTTTCTTTCCCCTCCATCCTCCTTCCTACCTCCCTCTCTCTCATCTCCTTCTCTCTGCTATCCCATACGACGGGAGCTCCTCCACTAGATCCTACGTGCCTCGACGTCCGAGACCTCCGATGACTCCTTGACATACGCTGTCGATCCTCGCCTGCACCTCTTCGCTAGCTGACTGGCTCGATCAGTTGCTCGCCGCCACTGGAAATGCAGCTCCTTCGCTGTATCCCCTCTGCCCTGACGGTTGTGGCCTCCGGCGCCTCCCAGATGTCCGCCGCCGACCCTACCACTAGTGCAGAACATGGCTACAGTACCGGTTCGTAAGGCCCTTTAGTGCCGGTTCTGTAACCGGCACTAAAGGGTGGGGACTAAAGGTACCCCCCTTTAGTACCGGTTCTGCATGAACCGCCGCTAAAGGGCCACCACGTGGCACGAGCCAGCGCCGGGGGCGGGGAGCCCTTTAGTACCGGTTGGTAACACCAACCGGTACTAAAAGGTTAGGGGGTTTGGGGGTCCATGATTTCTTTTTCCTTTAATTTTGTGTTTTCCATTTAATTCTTTTTCGTTTGCTGGTATTTTACGATACTACATATTGTACACGTTATGCATATATATAAATAGAATTTCTCGTAGAACCGATCATATATATATGCATAACGTGTACAATATGTATATATGCATAACGTAGAACCGATCATATATATCATCGAATGTCTCACAACCATATTCACACACATACACATGTATATATATACAATTAGGTATATACAATTTCTCCTACATGTTGCCTTCGGAGCCAGTGGCATTTGCCTTGGTGCCTTCATAGCACGATGACAATTGAGAGTGGTTCGTGGGGGCGGTAGCGGGTAATAGTATTTTCCTTTGGGGTTTATGATCTGGTCGAGCAAAAATCCTGCTATTTCCTCTTGAAGTACTCATATGCGCTCCGTTGGTAGGAGTTTATCCCGCACATCATTGAACTTTTCAGAAGGAGATCAGTATGCATGTATTAGTTGTGTGATTAGATATCGATAATGATGTAAAAATTGTGAATAGTTTTCTGGCAAACGTATCCATAGTTGTCTATCAGTTTTGCTCCTTTCGAACGCCATCATGTGAATTTTCTCGCAAACGTAGTATGCACACACTTCAGTCCCCGACGCCTGCTTCAGGGCCTTTACGAGAATAGAATTTAATCAGATAATAATTAATCAATAATGATAATTAATGGTATTGAAACAAGAATTAAAGAGATGGTAGTTAGCTAGTACTACTTAATTACTTACCTTGAGACGAAACCAATACAACTTTTTTTCCATTGGCCTCGAGTCACGTTGATGAACTTTTCCCAAGCACTGCCCGCCGACAAAGAAAATGAATAAATGAGTTATTAAATAGTTGATATCAGGAAATGACGAACTAAAGAGGCCGCAATATAGTTAATAATGATTGAAGTTACCTATCGACTATCCCCATCAAGATTGTGTAGTCACTTTGTTTTTTAAATAGTGAGTCCAGTACTTCAACTGTTTCTTCTTCAACTTTAATGATTAACAAGATCCAGTGGTAACTGCATGCGCACACGTTTGCATGTTTTAATTAAGCGAGCGTGTGCATAACACTCATTAACTACCCTAAACCCTATACACTTAATTATTAACATCTAGCTAGCTAGTAAGCAAAAACAGAATTTGTAGTACAAGACAGTGTGACTCACAAGAAGTTGTAAGTAATTAGTATTTCCGTTTTATTTCCTCCTCTCTAAGCGAAGACATGGGCTCAATCTCGAGGAGTTGTCCAACAGTGATACCGAGCTCTTCTGCCTGCCTTCTATGCTCGTCGGTTATTACCAGCCCGGTATTCTCATGTGTTGGTACAGCAAGCGGGGGGATCGATTGCGCCGCCTTTTCTCCTAGTTGGGGAACGGTTTTCCCGCATTTTTTGCCAGCTGCTTGGCTCGAGCTCGAACTAAACTCCTTCTTTTGTTGTGCTCGATGTGCCTTCCTAATTTGGTGCTCATAGTATGAGTCAACAGGCTTGGGAGCTGGTGCTTTAGCCATACGAATAAAGTGGTCAATCTTTTCCTCAGGCACTTTCTCCCTTAGTGGCGGTGGCGGTTTCGGTCCAAAATGGGCGTCCACTTGGGCCTTCACTATGGCTTCGTTTTGCTCCTTGGTCATGTCGTAAGGCCTCTGCGGAAGAGGCGCGAGGCTTGGACCATATTGAAATTGCTTGCCTCCGCCTGTACCTCCTGTACTACCTCGACTTATACCGCTACACACCATAGCTGCGGGGCTCTCTTCTGCGATTGCTGAGGCAGTGGAGACGGCTGACGTGGCTGAGTTGGAGCAGGAGGAGTGGCCTGACGCAGTGTCGGACTTGGAGGAGGAGTGGCCTGACACGTTGGGGGACTTGAAGCAGGAGGAGTGGCTTAACACTGTGCCGGAGTTGGAGGAGGAGGAGTGGCCTGACGTGTTGGTGGACTTGGAGGAGGAGGAGTGGCCTAACACGTTGGCTGAGTTGAAGCAGGAGGAGTGGCCCGATGTTGTGCCGGACTTGGAGGAGCAGGAGTCTGCTGACGCGGTGGCGGACTTCGAGGAGGAGTCGGCTGACGCGGTGTCGGTGGCCTTCGAAATATGATGCAATCCTTTCTCCATAGGATGATATGATGTATGGCCTCTCCCAGTGTGTGCTCCTCGTCACCTCCAGGAATGTCAAGCTCTAGCCCCGAATATTGGTCCACCACCTCATCAACCACGACATGAGCATAGCCGGCTGGAATCGGGTTGCAATGGAAGGTTGCTTCGGGGGGATTTGTATAAGCAACGACGTCCGCCACCTTCATGGATATGTTCTTCATTTTGAAGTGTAGCTCACAGTTAGTGTTCTCCATGATGTCATCCACAGGGTGTCTATCCAGCAGTGCGTCGCCTGGGGCAGAACCCACGCTGCTTTTCGGCATGGATGGGACGGTGCTATCCAATGCTGGATCATCCACTAGCTGCTGCCGCTGCTGAGACCCCCTTTCCTGGCTAAGTGAGTCGATCTGCTGTTGCTGCCGCTGGAATTTGAGAGCCAAGTCCGCGTGCGCTGATTCTAGGCCTTGAAGGAGTTCTGCTTCCTGCTTCCTCTGCTCCTCCTCCAGCTTCCTCTTCTTCTCCTCCTCCATCTTCCTTCTCGCACGGCTTCTGTAGTCGGCGTTCCAGTCCGAAAAGCTCTCATACCACGGAACAACGCCCTTGCCTCGTGTTCTTCCCAGGTGTTCAGGATTTCCCAGGGCGCGCGAAAGCTCGTCGTTCTCTCTGTTGGGCATGAATTTCCCCGTTCGAGCATCTTCTATTGCTTCAAGTAACTTATCTTTGGCTCCTTTAAGACATGCCTTCTTTGAAACCTGGCCTATCTTCGGGTCCAACACCCCCGCATGCGCATAGAACCAAGTTCTGCACCTGAGGGTCAGCTCAATGTAACTGGAGTGACCTCTACAGTCAGGATCTCTTTCTCAGACTTACCCCCCTTAGGCATTGCCACCGCGTTGCCACCTGGCCCCAGCCTATGGAACTGCTCCTTTTTTTCGGCATTGGCCTTGTTTTTCCTCGACCGTTCCTTCGATAATTCTGATTCCTTGAATTTCACAAAAGCAGGCCAGTGATCTCTTTGCTTCTCTAGTGTTCCCTTGAATGCTGGAGTCTTCATTCTTCCTTCCACGTACTTGGCCCATATACTCTTCTTGTGGTTGTTGAATGCAATTGCCATCTTCCTAAGAGCAGCGTCTTTGACTTTCTGCACATCCGCATATATGAAATGATCTGGTAGGGTGAAATGTTCCATGAGAGATTCGCAAAGCAGAGATTTTTGCTCTAGCGTCGACAAAAGTAAGATCTGGACGTTTCTTAGCCGGCTCTTTCCATTCTTGAAGGGAGATCGGGAGTTGGTCCTTCACAAGAACTCCGCACTGACGAACGAACTTGTTCGCAATGTTCTTAGGCTCGCTTGGTTCGCCATCAGTTTTGATGGCCTCGATGTTGTACTTTGCGCCCTCCCTCAACCTTCTGGCCGGGCCTCGCACTGTCCTGCTGCCTGTAGAAGATTTGCTCGATCCAGAGGGCTGAAAGAAGAAAGATCGATTCGTTAATATATTTTCCAATCATTTAAAACATGTGATGATCACCAGATGCCTGCTTATATAAATATACCTCGCCGGTCTTTGTTATTTCAAGATCAACATTTTCTTCATCATCATAATCATAGTTCATGACTTCATCAATTCGGTTGTCGCGATCAAATATCATATCACCCTCCCCGGTATTGTTCAGAAATTCGGAGCCGTCATATTCTTCATTCTGATCATCTGGCCCGCGAGGGGAGCATATGATCTCGAACAGGGTCTCTTCTCTCTCTCTGTCGGTATTGTCCGTCATAGCTTTTATTTAACTAATCTAGAATAAATATAAAACAATTTAGTATTCAAATTATAATGCATGCAATCAATAAGGAAAAAATTAATCATAGTACATAATATGCATCATCGAATATAATCTCGAATACATTGTCTCGAATAATATATATAATCTGGAATTCATCGTCTCGAATAATATATATAATCTCGAATACATCGTCTCGAATATTATATGTCGAATACATCACTAGGTAGCTAGCTAATAAAGATCCAATACTACAGAATAATCTAGGCCACTCGCGGTTCCTGAGGCACGGGCGGTGGACACCCAAAGACAAGGAACCATCACAGGATCATTGCTCCAATCATCTCCCCAAAGAACCTGCCAGGTATTGGAGAACCTGACGTCCATAGCAGCCATGTAGCGACGGACGTGCTCGTCCTCCTCCCTGACATAGAGACGTACCACCTCCAGCGGGGCCGGCTCCCTCCGCACCGAAAGTGGCCCACGCGAACGCCACCAAAGGAGCTCAGGGTCGACGACGGGACCTGGGGCCGGGTTCCTCACCAAGCGGTGAGCCCCTCAAGGTAGCACCTCCCAGTGCTAGCCCAGCGGAGCCCAGTCCCGGACATGGGTCCTCCGAAGCAGGAGGTCATCGTGAACGGGTCGCTGGCGAGGATGCGGGCCGGGCATCGTCCAGAACAAATACTATATGCCGCCAAAGTAACATTTTTTAAATGATTGGATTGTGATTTCTTATATACAAATTCTAAATTTCTATAAGTAAAATTATAAGAAACTAAAAAAACATTGATCATCGTCTAACAATTTGAAATTAATCTAATTCATCTAGCTAAAACTAACATTTCTAACATTTCTATATAACTTACATTTCTATAACATGTCTAACATTTCTATATAACTAACATTTCTATAACATTAATATATATAATTCATCGAACTAAAAGTATCTAATTAATTAATTCATCTAAAACCTTTGACATTAATCTAGTCTAGCTAATTAATTAATTCATCCAAAATCTTTGTATAAAAAACAGAAAAAACTAAAAACTAAAAACAGAAAAAAAAAGCATCTAGAACATCTGGTGCAAAAGATGAACAAATTGTGTGTGTGTGTGTGTATGTGCGCGTGTGTGCACCTACGGCGCCGGCGGCGCGCGGCGTCTTCGATTGGATGGAGGAGAGGGGGGATAGGGGCTCACAGTGCGGCCGAGGTCGAGGCAATGGCGACGGCGAGGTCCAGGCGGCGGTGACGACGAGGCGAGGCCCCAAGGCGACGGCGACAGCGAGGGCGCGCGAGGGGATGGCGACGGGCGACGGGGGCGGCGATGGGGACGAGCCGGCGATGGGGGCGGCGCGGAGTCGACGGGGACGACGCGATGGGGACGGGGCGGCGCAGAGTCGACGGGGACGGTGCGACGGGGGCGGCGACGGTGACGGGGTCGAAGAAGCAGAGGAGAAGAAACTGAATTGGCAAGTGTTGTATATATATGGATGACCTTTAGTACCGGTTGAAGCCACCAACCGGTACTAAAGGTCAAATTTTGCCAGGCCAAGCGACGGGAACGGCACCCCTTTAGTAGCGGGTGGTGCCTCCAACCGGTACTAAAGACCCCCCCCCCCCCCCCTTTAGTACCGGTTGGAGCCACGACCCGGTACTAAAGGGGTGCACTGGCGCAGGTGCGGTGCGGAAGTTTAGTCCCACCTCGCCTAGCGAAGAGCGACCACACCTATTTAAAAGCCCCAGCGCGGGGGCTGTATTGAACTCCTCTCTATAGCAGGCTTCTGGGCCTAACTCTGACGCTCTGCCCTGTGGGCCTATTGGGCCTTTGATACGTCCATTTTGCATCATGCTTTGATGTCGATATTTTTTGCATTATGGGCTATTATTACACATTATGTCACAATACTTATGCCTTTTCTCTCTTATTTTACAAGGTTTGCATGAAGAGGGAGAATGCCGGCAACTGGAATTCTAGGCTAGAAAAGGAGCAAATATTAGAGACCTATTGTGCACAACTCCAAAAGTCCTGAAACTTCACGGAGGCACTTTTTGGAATTAATAAAAAATACTGGCAAAAGAATCAAACAGAGGGGGCCCACACCCTGGCCACGAGGGTGGGGGGCGCGCCCTACCCCCCTGGGCGTGCCCCCTGCCTCGTGGGCCCCCTGGCAGGCCTCCGGTGCCCATCTTTTACTATATGAAGTTTTTCACCCTGGAAAAAAGGAGGAATCTTTTAGGACGAAGCGCCACCGTCTCGAGGAGGAACCTTGGCGGAACCAATCTAGGGCTCCGGCGGAGCTGTTCTGCCGAGGAAACATCCCTCCGGGAGGGGGAAATCGTCACCATCGTCATCACCTTCGATCCTCTCATCGGGAGGGGGTCAATCTCCATTAACATCTTCACCAACACCACCTCCTCTCAAACTCTAGTACATCTCTTGTATCCGATCTTTGTCTCAAAACCTCAGATTGGTACCTGTGGGTTGCTAGTAGTGTTGATTACTCCTTGTAGTCGATGCTAGTTGGTTTATTCGGTGGAAGATCATATGTTTAGATCCTTTATGCACATTAATCATGTCTGATTATGAACATGAATATGATTTGTGAGTAGTTACGTTTGTTCCTGAGAACATGGGAGAAGTCTTGTTATAAGTAGTCATGTGAATTTGGTATTCGTTCGATAATTTGATAAGATATATGTTGTCTTTCCTCTAGTGGTGTTATATGAGCGTAGACTACATGACACTTCACCATTATTTGGCCCTAGGGGAAGGCATTGTGAAGTAATAAGTAGATGATGGGTTGCTAGAGTGACAGAAGCTTAAACCCTAGTTTATGCGTTGCTTCGTAAGGGGCTGATTTGGATCCATATGTTTCATGCCAGGGTTAGGTTTAGCTTAATTCTTCTTTCGTAGTTGCGGATGCTTGCGAGAGGGGTTAATCATAAGTGGGATGCTTGTCCAAGGAAGGGTAGTACCCAAGCACCGGTCCATGCACATATCAAATTATCAAAGTAACGAACGCGAATCATATGAGCATGATGAAAACTAGCTTGACGATAATTCCCATGTGTCCTCGGGAGCGCTTTTCCTTATATAAGAGTTTGTCCAGGCTTGTCCTTTGCTACAAAAAGGATTGGGCCACCTTGTTGCACCTTGTTTACTTTTGTTACTTGTTACCCGTTACGAATTACCTTATCACAGAACTATCTGTTATCGATAATTTCAGTGCTTGCAGAGAATACCTTACTGAAAACCGCTTGTCATTTCCTTCTGCTCCTCGTTGGGTTCGACACTCTTACTTATCGAAAGGACTACAATAGATCCCCATATACTTGTGGGTTATGAAGACTCTTTTCTGGCGCCGTTGCCGGGGAGTGAAGCGCCTTTGGTAGGTGGAATTGGTAAGGAAAATTTTATATAGTGTGCTGAAATTTACTGTCACTTGTTACTATGGAAATTAATCCTATGAGGGGCTTGTTCGGGGTATCTTCACCCCGACCAGTAGAGCAAAGAGTTTCTCCTCAACCTACTGAACCTACTGAAAATGTTTACTTGGAAATTCCTTCGGGTATGATAGAGAAACTGCTAGCTAATCCTTTTACAGGAGATGGAACATTACATCCCGATATGCACCTAATCTATGTGGATGAAGTTTGTGGAT
The DNA here is from genome assembly GCF_002162155.2 of Triticum dicoccoides. Classification (NCBI taxonomy): domain Eukaryota; kingdom Viridiplantae; phylum Streptophyta; class Magnoliopsida; order Poales; family Poaceae; genus Triticum; species Triticum dicoccoides. The sequence continues at coordinate 658,036,092 of NC_041387.1, read as the reverse complement.
TATTTAAGCTTGCAGGTATGCCCGAGGATGTTATCAAGAAGAAGGTCTTCCCTTTATCTTTGAAGGGAAAGGCATTGACATGGTTTAGGCTATGTGATGATATTGGATCATGGAACTACAATCGATTGAAATTGGAATTCCCTCAGAAGTTTTATCCTATGCATCTGGTTCATCGTGATCATAATTATATATATAATTTTTGGCCTCGTGAAGGAGAAAGTATCGCTCAAGCTTGGGGGAGGCTTAAGTCAATGTTATATTCATGCCCCAATCATGAGCTCTCGAGAGAAATTATTATTCAAAAATTTTATGCTCGGCTTTCTCTCAACAATCGCTCCATGCTCGATACTTCTTGTACTGGTTCTTTTATGATGAAGACTATTGAATTCAGATGGGATTTATTGGAAAGAATTAAACGCAACTCTGAAGATTGGGATCTCGACGAAGGTAAGGAGTCAGGTATAACACCTAAGTTTGATTGTGTTAAATCTTTTATGGATACTAATGCTTTTCATGAATTTAGCACTAAATATGGACTTGACTATGAGATAGTAGCTTCTTTCTGTGAATCATTTGCTACTCATGTTGATCTCCCTAAGGAGAAGTGATTTAAATATCATCCTCCCATTGAAGTAAAAGTAGTTGAACCTATTAAAGTTGAAGAAAAGACTATCACTTATAATGTTGATCCTATTGTTCCTATCGCTTATATTGAGAAACCACCTTTCCCTGTTAGAATAAAGGATCATGCTAAAGCTTCAACTGTGGTTCGTAAGAGTAATACTAGAACTTCTACACCCTCTGAGCAAATTAAAGTTGAACCTAGTATTGCTATGGTTAAAGATCTCTTGGTCGGTAATATTGATGGGTGATGACCCACAAGTGTAGGGGATCGCAACAGCTTTCGAGGGTAGAGTATTCAACCCAAATTTATTGATTCGACACAAGGGAAGCCAAAGAATATTCTTGAGTATTAGTAGTTGAGTTGTCAATTCAACCACACCTGGATAACTTAGTATCTGCAGCAAGGTATTTAGTAGCAAAGTAGTATGATAGTAATGGTAACAGTGGTAAAGGTAAAGATAGCAGAAAGTAATATTTTTGGGGTTTTGTAGTGATTGTAACAATAGCAACGGAAAAGTAAATAAGCGAAGCACAATATATGAAAAGCTCGTAGGCAATGGATCAGTGATGGATAATTATGTCGGATGCGATTCCTCATGTAATAGCTATAACACAGGGTGACACAGAACTAGCTCCAATTCATCAATGTAATGTAGGCATGTATTCCGAATATAGTTAGACGTGCTTATGGAAAAGAACTTGCATGACATCTTTTGTCCTACCCTCCCGTGGCAGCAGGGTCCTAGTGGAAACTAAGGGATATTAAGGCCTCCTTTTAATAGAGAACCGGACCAAAGCATTAACACATAGTGAATACATGAACTCCTCAAACTACGGTCATCACCGAGAAGTATCCCGATTATTGTCACTTCGGGGTTGTCAGATCATAACACATAATAGGTGACTATAGACTTGCAAGATAGGATCAAGAACACACATATATTCATGAAAACATAATAGGTTCAGCTCTGAAATTAAGCCACTCGGGCCCTAGTGACAAGCATTAAGCATAGCAAAGTCATAGCAACATCAATCTCAGAACATAGTGGATACTAGGGATCAAACCCTAACAAAACTAACTTGATTACATGATAAATCTCATTCAACCCATCACCGTCCAGCAAGCCTGCGATGGAATTACTCACGCACGGCGGTGAGCATCATGAAATTGGTGATGGAGGATGGTTGATGATGACGACGGCGATGAATCCCCCTCTCCGGAGCCCCGAACGGACTCAAGATCAGCCCTCCCGAGAGAGATTAGGGCTTGGCGGCGGCTCCGTATTGTATAACACAATGAAACTTTTTCTTTGATTTTTTTCTCCGCGAGCCGGATATATGGAGTTGGAGTTGAGGTCGGCGGAGCCTCAGGGGGCCCACAAGACAGGGGGCGCGCCCCTACCCTCGTGGACAGGGTGTGGGCCCCCTGGTCTTGATTCTTTCTCCAATGTTTTTTATATTTTCCAAAAAGTGTCTCCGAGGATTTTCAGGACATTCCGAGAACTTTTGTTTTCTACACATGAAACAACATCATGGTAATTCTGCTGAAAACAACGTCAGTCCGGGTTAGTTTCATTCAAATCATGCAAGTTAGAGTCCAAAACAAGGGCAAAAGTGTTTGGAAAAGTAGATACGTTGGAGACATATCAACTCCCCCAAGCTTAAGCCTTTGCTTGTCCTCAAGCAATTCAGTTGATAAACTGAAAGTGAAAAAGAAAAACTTTTACAAACTCTATTTTCTCTTGTTGTTGTAAACATGCAAAGCCATCATTCAGGTTTCAGCAATATTATAAACTAATCATACTCACAATAACACTTAGGTCTCACAATTACTCATATCAATAGCATAATCAGCTAGCGAGCGATAATAATAAAACTCGGATGACAACACTTTCTCAAAACAATCATAACATGATATAATAGAATGATATCTCGCTAGCCCTTTCTGAGACCGCAAAACATTAATGCAGAGCACCTTTAAAGATCGAGGACTGACTAAACATTGTAATTCATGGTAAAAGAGATCCAGTCAAGTCATGCCCAATATAAACCAATAATAATGAATGCAAATGACAGTATGCTCTCCAGCATGTGCTTTTTAATAAGAAGGTGATGACTCAACATAAAAATAAATAGATAGGCCCTTCGCAGAGGGAAGCAGGGATTTGTAGAGGTGTCAGAGCTCAATTTTAAAATAGAGATTGAATAACATTTTGAGCGGCATACTTTCACTGTCAACGCAACAACTATGAGATGGTTGTATCTTCCATACTACATGCATTATAGGCAGTTCCCACGCAGAATGGTAAAAGTTCATACTCCTCCAACCACCAACAAGCATCAATCCATGGCTTGCTCGAAACAACGAGTGCCTCCAACTAACAACCATCCTGGGGGAGTTTTGTTTAATTATTTTGATTTGCCTTGATCTTTTTGGATCATGGGACTGGGCATCCCGGTTACCAGCCCTTTCTCGTGAATGAGGAGCGGAGTCCACTCCTCTTGAGAATAACCCACCTAGCATGGAAGATATAGGCAGCCCTACTGGAAACATGAGCGGCTCGAGCACACAAAACAGAATTTCATTTGAAGGTTTAGAGTTTGGCACATACAAATTTACTTGGAACGGCAGGTACATACCGCATATAGGAGGTATGGTGGACTCATATGGAACAACTTTGGGGTTTAAGGAGTTTGGATGCACAAGCAGTATTCCCGCTTAGTACAGGTGAAGGCTAGCAAAAGACTGGGAAGCGACCAACTGAGAGAGCAACAACAGTCATAACCATGCATTAAAATTAATTCATACTGAGTACAAACATGAGTAGGATATAATCCACCATGAACATAAGTATCGTGAAGGCTATGTTGACTTTATTTCAACTACATGCGTGAACATGTGCCAAGTTGAGTCACTCAATTCATTCAAAGGAGGATACCATCCCATCATACCACATCATAATCATTCTAATAGCATGTTGGCACGCAAGGTAAACCATTATAACTCATAGCTAATCAAGCATGGCACAAGCAACTATAATCTCTAAATGTTATTGCAAATATGTTTACTTCATAATAAGTTGAATCAGGAATGATGAACTCATCATATTTACAAAAACAAGAGAGGTCGAGTTCATACCAGCTTCTCTCATCTCAATCAGTCCATCATATATCATCATTATTGCCTTTCACCCGCATGACCGAACGATGTGTATAATAATAAGAGTGTACGTGCATTGGACTAAGCTGGAATCTGCAAGCATTCAACTCAAGAGAGAAGACAAGGTAATATGGGCTCTAAGTTAAATAAACAATCATGCATAAGAGAGCCACTAAACATTTTCAATATGGTCTTCTCGACCCCCAAGAAAAGAAAAGAAAATAAAACTATTTACACGGGAAAGCTCCCAACAAGTAAAAAGAAGAATGAGAAATCTTTTTGGGTTTTCATTTTAATTTCTACTACAAGCATGGAAATTAAACTAACTAATTTTTTTGGTTTTTTTCTTAAGGTTTATCAAACACGCACAAGGAGAAAACTAGAAAAAGAAAATTAAACTAGCATGGATAATACAATGAAAGAGTATGAACACCGACGACTAGGATAGTGTGTGAACATGAATGTAAAGTCGGTGAGAAATACGTACTCCCCCAAGATTAGGCTTTTGGCCTAAGTTGGTCTAACGCCAAGGATAGCCTGGCTGATATCCATAATTGTAACTAGGGTCGTACTGAGATGCAGCAGCAAATGCCTCCTGAGCTGCGGCATGTTGGCGAGCTGCCTCCGCTCTCCCGTCGTGTTCAGCCGCTTCCTCCCTGGTAACAACATGTCTTCCTTTTGCCTGATAATCAAAAAGGAGAGGAGCAGGAAGAGTAACATGGACGACGTTGCGTCTGTTATAGATTAGCCGATAATGGAGGTACTGTTCATTCCTTCTAAGAAAATGATGATTGACCATAGAGTCATAATCTAAATAAGCAGGAGGTATCATCACATCCCCCTCTCGTGGGGCTATGCCAAGATAGTTAGCCACACGGGTTGCATAAATTCCTCCAAATAAATCTCCAGCTCTGCTGTTATTCTGCAACCTACGTGCAACTATTGCCCCCAAGTTATAACCTTTATAACCTAACACAGCACTCTTGAGGACACAGAGATCAGGGACACACATATGACATGCTTCATCTTTACCGTTAATGCATCTACCAATGAAGAGGGTGAAATAATGTATAGAAGGAAAATGAATGCTCCCTATGGTAGCTTGTGTTATGTCCCTGGATTCTCCCACAGTAATACTAGCAAGGAAATCTCTAAATTCAGATTTGTGAGGATCATTAATATTACCCCACTGCGGGAGTTTGCAAGTAGTTGTAAAATCCTCTAAGTCCATGGTATAAGATGTATCATAAATATCAAATAGGACATTAGGAGAATTAGGCGTACAGTTATATTTAAACCTCCGCACAAAGGAATCAGTCAATTGATTGTACTGAGGACACTTATCTTGTAAGAAGTCCTCCAGCTCAGCATTACGCACATACGCGTCAAATTCCTCCTTAAAGCCTGCTTTGACCATAAAATCATCGGATGGCCACTCACAAGCTCGTACATCCGCATCCCTCGATAATTCAACATATTGCTCTCGCATAGCAATCCTGGGCCCTTTCTTTACCGAGGAACCACCTTGATACATTCTCCTAAACATGATTGTTTTTCTGAAAAATTTCTGAAATTTTAGTAACTTGAAAATAAAAGTGAATAAAACTTAACAAGAATGGTAGCAACTACTCCTACAAGTGCCTAGAGCCTATATCATGCATTAGAATTACTTGGAACCTCATAAATTTAACATGCAAGCTCAAGAACAGGGTCACCTAGACAGCAAGGATTTGCAATGAATAAAGCACTAGAACAAAAACTAATTGGACCAATGGAGGAGTCACATACCAAGAAACAATCTCCCAAAGCAGTTTTGTGAATGGAGCTTTGAGAAAGGAGATCGAAAATCGCAGCAAAATGAGCTAGAACTCGTGCTTGAGCTGGATGGGGATTTTTTTGGGTAGAAGATTAAGTGTGTGGATGCTGGCATAAGTGGAGGGGGGCTACCAGGGGCCCACGAGACAGGGGGCGCGCCCAGGTGGGGTGGGCGCGCCCTCCACTCTCGTCGCCTGGTGCTTGCCCCTCCTACAGTGATTTCGGTGCCTAAAATCCTCAAATATTCCATAAAAATCATACTAAATTCGCAGGGCATTTGGAGCACTTTTATTTTCGGGTTGTTTTTTTATTGCCCGGATAATTCAGAAAACAGACGGATAATACTATTTTTTCTTTATTTATTCTAAATAACAGAAAGTAAAAAGAGAGTACAGAAGGTTGTGCCTTCTAGTTTATCCATCTCATGATCATCAAAATGATCCACTAACAAGGTTGATCAAGTCTTGTTAACAAACTCATTCCGAATAACACGGAACCGGAGAAATTTCGAAGTGACACTAAGTTACCTCAACGGGGATATGAACATCCCCGATAATAAGAATATCATACTTTTTCTTGACAGTAGGGAGAGGAAATTCGAAACCTCCAATAATAATTGATGGAATTTTCTCAATAGTATTTATGCTATGAACTTGAGGTTGTTTCCTCGGAAAATGTATCGTATGCTCATTTCCATTAACATGAAAGGTGACATTGCCTTTGTTGCAATCAATAATAGCTCCTTTAGTATTTAAAAAGGGTCTACCAAGGATAATAGACATACTATCGTCCTCAGGAATATCAAGAATGACAAAGTCTGTTAAGATAGTAACATTCGCAACAACAACAGGCACATCCTCACAAATGCCGACAGGTATAGCAGTTGATTTATCAGCCATTTGCAAGGATATGTCAGTGGGTGTCAACTTACTCAATTCATGTCTACGGTACAAGGAAAGAGGCATAACACTAACACCGGCTCCTAAATCACATAAAGCAGTTTTAACATAATTTCTTTTAATAGAGCAAGGTATAGTGGGTACTCCGGGATCACCAAGTTTCTTAGGTATTCCACCCTTAAAGGTATAGTTGGCAAGCATGGTGGAAATCTTAGCTTCAGGTATTTTCCTCTTATTAGTGATGATATCTTTCATATATTTAGCATAAGGGTTTGTTTTAAGCATATCAGTTAAGCGCATGCGTAAGAAAATAGGTCTAATCATTTCAGCCAAACACTCAAAGTCCTCATCATCCTTTGTCTTGGATGGTTTAGGAGGAAAGGGCATGGGTTTTTGAACCCATGGTTCTCTTTCTTTACCATGCTTCCTAGCAACAAAATCTCTCTTATCATAACATTGTCTTCTTGATTGTGGGTTATCAAGACCAATAGCAGGTTCAATTTCTATATCATTGTTATTACTAGGTTGAGCATCTACATGAACATCATTATTAGCATTATCATCAGGTTCATGTTCATCTCCTGATTGTGTTTTAGCATCAGAGATAGAAGTATTATTAGGATTCTCGGGTGTTTCTTCATTAGGTTCACTAGAAGTTTGCAGAGTCCTATCATTTTTCTTTTTCTTCTTCTTAGAAGAACTAGGAGCATCTAGATTATTACTTTGAGAATCTTGTTCAATTCTCTTAGGGTGGCCTTTAGGATACAAAGGTTCCTGAGTCATTCTACCAGTTCTAGTAGCCACTCTAACGGCAAAGTCATTTTTATTATTTAATTCATCAAGCAAATCATTTTGAGCTTTAAGTACTTGCTCAGCTTGAGTAGCAACCATAGACGCATATTTGATAATGAGTTTAAGTTCACCTTTAACTCTAGCCATATTATCACTCATGTGTCCTATCTCGAAAGCATTATTCTTTAACTCTCTACCAACATAAGCATTAAAACTTTCTTGCCTAGCCATAAAGTCATCAAATTCATCTAAGCATGGGATATGAAATTTAGTAGAGGGGATTTCAACTTTATCATATCTATAGAGAGAATTTACCTTTACTACCCGTGTCGGGTTATCAAGACAATGTGGTTCTTCAACATGCGGTATATCAAGACCATGTATTTCTTCAATAGGTGGTAAATTCTTAACATCTTCAGCTTTAATACCTTTTTCTTTCATTGATTTATTTGCCTCTTGCATATCTTCAGGACTGAGAAATAGAACACCTCTCTTCTTCAGAGTGGGTTTAGGAATAGGCTCAGGAGTTGGCTCAATTGGTTCAGGAATTGCCTCAGGAATTGGCTCGGGAAGAGTCCAATTATTTTCATTAGTCAACATATTATTCAATAGTAACTTAGCTTCGTCGACTGTTCTTTCCCTGAAAACACAACTAGCACAACTATCCAAGTAGTCCTTGGAAGCATCAGTTAGTCCATTATAAAAGATATCAAGTATTTCATTTTTCTTAAGTGGATGATCGGGCAAAGCATTAAGTAATCGGAGAAGCCTCCCCCAAGCTTGTGGGAGACTCTCTTCTTTGATTTGCACAAAAGTGTATATTTCCCGCAAGGCAGCTTGTTTCTTATGAGCAGGGAAATATTTAGCAGAGAAGTAATAAATCATATCCTTGGGACTACGCACACAACCAGGAGCAAGAGAATTATACCAAGTCTTAGCATCACCCTTTAATGAGAACGGAAATATCTTAAGGATATAAAAGTAACGAGATTTATCATCATGAGTAAACAGGGTAGCTATATCATTCAACTTGGTAAGATGTGCCACAATAGTTTCAGATTCAAGGCCATAAAAAGGATCAGATTCTACCAAAGTAATAATTTCAGGATCAATAGAGAATTCATAATCCTTATCAGTAACAAAGATAGGTGAAGTAGCAAAAGCAGGGTCTTGTTTCATTCTAGCATTTAGAGTCTTTTGTTTCAGCTTAGCTAACAATTTGTTAAGATCTGATCTATCATTGCAAGCAAGAAAATCTCTAGCAGTTTCTTCATCCATAACATAACCCTCAGGAACAACAGGCAATTCATAATCATTCGGAGATCTTTCATCATTACTATCATCAATAATAGCATCTTCAATAATTTCGTTCTCTCTAGCCCTAGCAAGTTGTTCATCAAGAAATTCACCTAATGGCAAAGTAGTGTCACGCACAGAAGTAGTTTCATCATAAGTATCATACAAAGTAGAAGTGGCATCATCAATAACATGCGACATATCAGAATTCATAGCAGTAGCAGGTTTAGGTGTCGCAAGCTTATTCATAAAAGAAGGAGAATCTAGTGCAAAGCTAGATGGCAGTTCCTTACCTCCCCTCGTAGTTGAGGGATAGATCTTGGTTTTAGCGTCTTCCAAGTTCTTCATAGTGATCAACAGATATAAATCCCAAGTGACTCAGGGAATAGAGCTATGCTCCCGGGCAACGGCGCCAGAAATTAGTCTTGATGACCCACAAGTGTAGGGGATCGCAACAGCTTTCGAGGGTAGAGTATTCAACCCAAATTTACTGATTCGACACAAGGGGAGCCAAAGAATATTCTTGAGTATTAGCAGTTGAGTTGTCAATTCAACCACACCTAGATAACTTAGTATCTGCAGCAAGGTATTTAGTAGCAAAGTAGTATGATAGTAATGGTAACAGTGGTAAAGGTAAAGATAGCAGAAAGTAATATTTTTGGGGTTTTGTAGTGATTGTAACAATAGCAACGGAAAAGTAAATAAGCGAAGCACAATATATGAAAAGCCCGTAGGCAATGGATCAGTGATGGATAATTATGTCGGATGCGATTCCTCATGTAATAGCTATAACATAGGGTGACACGGAACTAGCTCCAATTCATCAATGTAATGTAGGCATGTATTCCGAATATAGTCAGACGTGCTTATGGAAAAGAACTTGCATGACATTTTTTGTCCTACCCTCCCGTCGCAGCGGGGTCCTAGTGGAAACTAAGGGATATTAAGGCCTCCTTTTAATAGAGAACCGGACCAAAGCATTAACACATAGTGAATACAGGAACTCCTCAAACTACGGTCATCACCGAGAAGTATCCCGATTATTGTCACTTCGGGGTTGTCGGATCATAACACATAATAGGTGACTATAGACTTGCAAGATAGGATTAAGAACACACACATATTCATGAAAACATAATAGGTTCAGATCTGAAATCATGCCACTCGGGCCCTAGTGACAAGCATTAAGAATAGCAAAGTTATAGCAACATCAATCTCAGAGCATAGTGGATACTAGGGATCAAACCCTAACAAAACTAACTTGATTACATGATAAATCTCATCCAACCCATCACCGTCCAGCAAGCCTATGATGGAATTACTCACGCACGGCGGTGAGCATCATGAAATTGGTGATGGAGGATGGTTGATGATGACGACAGCGACGAATCCCCCTCTCCGGAGCCCCGAATGGACTCCAGATCAGCCCTCCCGAGAGAGATTAGGGCTTGGCGGAGGCTCCATGTCGTAAAATGCGATGAAACTTTTTCTCTGATTTTTTTCTCCGCAAAACGAAATATATGGAGTTGGAGTTGAGGTTGGCGGAGCCGCAGGGGGCCCATGAGACAGGGGGTGCGCCTAGGGGGGAGGGCGCGCCCCCACCCTCATGGATAGGGTGTGGGCCCCCTGGTCTTGATTCTTTCTCCAATATTTTTTATATTTTCCAAAAAGTGTCTCCGAGGATTTTCAGGACATTCCGAGAACTTTTGTTTTCTACACATGAAACAACATCATGGTAATTCTGCTGAAAACAGCATGAGTCCGGGTTAGTTTCATTCAAATCATGCAAGTTAGAGTCCAAAACAAGGGCAAAAGTGTTTGGAAAAGTAGATACGTTGGAGACGTATTAATGGGCATGTTATTTACTTCTGTAATGAAGCTGCTAGAATTGCTAGACCCGATGCTAAAGGCAAACATAGACCTGTTGTTGGCATGCCTGTCGTTTCTGTTAAAATAGGAGATCATTGTTATCATGATTATGTGATATGGGCGCTAGTGCCAGTGCAATACCTCATTCCTTATATAAACAAATTATGCATGATATTGCACCTGCTGAGATAGAAGATATTGATGTCACAGTTAAGCTCGCCAATAGAGATAACATTTCACCAATAGGGATTGTTAGAGATGTTGAAGTCTTGTGTGGGAAAGTTAAATATCCTACTGATTTTCTTGTTCTTGGTTCCCCACAAGATGACTTTTGTCCCATTATATTTGGTAGACCCTTCTTGAATACTGTTAATGCTAGGATAGATTGCGAAAAGGATATTGTTACTGTTGGTTTAGGGGATATATCTCATGATTTTAACTTTGCTAAATTTCGTAGACAACCCCATGATAAAGAATTGCCTAGTAAAGATGAAATTATTGATCTTGCTTCTATTGTTGTGCCTCCTAATGATCCTTTAGAACAATATTTGCTAGACCATGAAAATGATATGTTTATGAATGAAAGAAGGGAAATAGATGAAGTATTCCCAGGGACCTATTTTGAAACACAACTTGCCTGTTGAAATTCTAGGGGATCCTCCTCTACCCAAGGGTGATCCTGTGTGTGAGCTTAAACCTTTACCTGATACTCTTAAATATGCTTATCTTGATGCAAAGAAGATATATCCTGTTATTATTAGTGCCAACCTTTCAGACTAGGAAGAAGAGAAATTATTGAAAACTCTGAAGAAGCACTGTGCTGCTATTGGATATACTCTTGAAGATCTTAAGGGCATTAGTCCCACTTTATGCCATCACAAAATAGAATTGGAGAAAGATGCTAAACCGGTTGTTGATCACCAACGACGATTAAATCCTTAGATGAAAGAAGTGGTAAGAAATGAAATACTAAAGCTTCTGGAGGCAGGTATAATTTATCTTGTTGCTGATAGTCAGTGGGTAAGTCCTGTCCATTGTGTCCCTAAGAAGGGAGGTATTACTGTTGTTCCTAATGATAAAGATGAATTGATCCCACAAAGAATTGTTACAGGTTATAGAATGGTAATTGATTTCCACAAATTAAATAATGCTACTAGAAAAGATCATTACCCTTTACCTTTTATTGATCAAATGCTAGAAAGGTTATCCAAACATACACATTTTTGCTTTCTAGATGGTTATTCTAGTTTCTCTCAAATACCGGTGTCAAAAGAGGATCAGGAAAAGACCACTTTTACTTGCCTTTTCGGTACCTTTGCTTATAGACGTATGCCTTTTGGTTTATGTAATGCACCTGCTACCTTTCAAGGATGTATGACTGCTATATTCTCTGACTTTAGTGAAAAGATTGTTGAGGTTTTCATGGATGATTTCTCTGTGTATGGAACTTCTTTTGATGATTGCTTAAGCAACCTTGAGCGAGTTTTGTAGAGATGTGAAGAAACTAATCTTGTCTTGAATTGGGAGAAGTGCCACATTATGGTTAATGAAGGTATTGTCTTGGGGCATAAAATTTCAGAAAGAGGTATCGAAGTTGATAAAGCCAAAGTTGATGCTATTCAAAAGATGCCTTGTCCTAAAGACATTAAAGGTATAAGAAGTTTCCTTGGTCATGCCAGTTTTTATAGGAGGTTCATTAAAGACTTCTCAAAAATTTCTAGGCCTCTAACTAATCTCTTACAAAAAGATGTTCCTTTTATCTTTGATGATGATTGTGTAGAAGCATTTGAAATACTTAAGAAAGCCTTGATTTCTACACCTATTATTCAGCCACCTGATTGGAATTTACCCTTTGAAATTATGTGTGATGCTAGTGATTATGTTGTAGGTGTTGTTCTAGGACAAAGGGTTGATAAGAAATTAAATGTTATCCAATATGCTAGTAAAACTCTAGACAGTGCCCAGAGAAATTATGCTACTACTGAAAAAGAATTTTTAGCAGTTGTATTTGCTTGTGATAAGTTCAGACCTTATATTGTTGATTCTAAAGTAACTGTTCACACTGATCATGCTGCTATTAAATATCTTATGGAAAAGAAAGATGCTAAACCTAGACTTATTAGATGGGTTATCTTGTTACAAGAATTTGATTTGCATATTATTGATAGAAAGGGAGCTGAGAACCCCGTTGCACACAACTTGTCTAGGTTAGAGAATGTTCTTGATGACCCACTACCTATTGATGATAGCTTTCCCGATGAACAACTAGCTGTCATAAATGCTTCTCGTACTGCTCCATGGTATGATGATTATGCTAATTACATTGTTGCTAAATTTATACCACCTAGTTTCACATACCAGCAAAAGAAAAAGTTTTTCTATGATTTAAGACATTACTTCTGGGATGACCCACACCTTTATAAAGAAGGAGTAGATGGTGTTATTAGCTGTTGTGTACCTGAGCATGAACAGGAACAGATCCTACACAAGTGTCACTCCGAGGCTTATGGAGGACACCATGCTGGAGATAGAACTGCACATAAGGTATTGCAATCCGGTTTTTATTGGCCTACTCTTTTCAAGGATGCATGTAAGTTTGTCTTGTCTTGTGATGAATGCGAAAGAATTTGTAATGTTAGTAGACGTCAAGAAATGCCTATGAACTATTCACTTGTTATTGAACCATTTGATGCTTGGGGCTTTCATTACATGGGACCGTTTCCTCCCTCTAATGGGTATACACATATTTTGGTTCCTGTTGATTACGTTACTAAGTGGGTAGAAGCTATTCCAACTAGTAGTGTTGATCATAACACCTCTATTAAGATGCTTAAAGAAGTTATTTTTCCAAGGCTTGGAGTCCCTAGATACTTAATGACTGATGGTGGTTCACATTTTATTCATGGTGCCTTCCGTAAAATGCTTGCTAAGTATGATGTTAATCATAGAATTGCATCTCCATACCACCCACAGTCTAGTGATTAAGTAGAATTGAGTAATAGAGAGATTAAATTAATTTTGCAAAAGACTGTTAATAGATCTAGAAAGAATTGGTCCAAGAAACTTGATGATGCATTATGGGCCTATAGAACTGCATATAAAAATCGTATGGGTATGTCTCCGTATAAAATGGTTTATGGAAAAGCATGTCACTTACCTCTCGAACTAGAACATAAGGCATATTGGGCCATTAAAGAGCTCAATTATGATTTCAAACTTGCCGGTGAGAAGAGACTATTTGACATTAGCTCACTTGATGAATGGAGAACCCAGGCTTATGAGAATGCCAAACTGTTTAAAGAAAAAGTTAAAAGATGGCATGACAAAAGGATACAAAAGCGTGAGTTTAACGTAGGTGATTATGTTTTTTATACAACTCTCATTTAAGATTTTTTGCAGGAAAACTCCTCTCTAAACAGGAAGGTCCTTATGTTATCGAGGAGGTCTATCATTCCGGTGCCATAAAAATCAACAACTTCAAAGGCACAAATCCGAAGGTGGTGAACGGTTAAAGAATAAAACATTATATCTCAGGTAATCCTAAATGTTGAAACCAATGTTATTGACACCGTAACCCCGGAGGAGTACATAAGGGACATTTTCCAGAATGTTTCAGACTTCAAAAAGGAATAGGTATGGGGTACGGTAAGTAAACCGACTCCAAAACAGTTCTAATAGCAAATTTTCTCCATTTTGGAATATTTAAGAAAATAGGAAAATAAGAAGTAGTCCGGGAAGGACACGAGGCATCCACGAGGGTGGAGGGTGCACCCTACCCCCCTGGGCGCGCCCACCTTGTGTGCTCTTCGGACTCCGTTTTCTTGCCTGATACTTCTTTTTGTCGGTAAAAATTCATTATATAATCTCCCAAAGGTTTTGACCACCGTACCACGCAAATATCCTCTGTTTTTTGTTTTGAGTTGTTTTTGCCGCAGATTAGAGCAATATGTCATCCCAGGACTCGGAGGGAGAAAGCTATGTGGCCGATTACCTTGCAGACCCTAAGATCTACGGGGACTTGGAGCATTGTGGTTGGACCATGGAGGAAGAATAAGACTACGAGCCTAAGGGAAAGGAGGAGACGAGCTCGGATGAAGATGAAGTCCCACTACCTCAACCTGGGGACATGCATGTGGAGTTTAAAAAGTCAAGCCTCCCCGATAGAGCAAAGAAACCTAAGATCGAGTTTATCCCTCTTCGCCTCTTGCAGGAGAACAAACAGGAATTGTGCAAAAAGATATTAAGCCTTGAGCAGGAGATCGATGACCTAAGGGGGAAAAATTCCATCCTCAAATGCAAATTAAGGAAGAAGCCTACATCATCAACAACTCCATCATCACCACCTTCGAAGAAAGAGACATAAACACATGGGTATGGGCACTCCCCTTGGCAACTGCCAAGCTTGGGGGAGGTGCCCCGATATCGTATCACCATCACACTCCTATCTTTACCATTTTTCTTAGTTCGATCCTTTTGGTTATATCTTGATCTAGTAGAATAAAGTTTAGTATGATCTAGCTTTGAGTTTTGTGTTGATCCTTCTATGTAATCGAGTCCGTGAGCTATATATAATAAAGATTAGTCTTAAGTTGAGGGCTTGGTTATCTTGTTATGATATTGAGGGAATAAAAGAAAGAATAAAAAGAAATAAAGGGATCATATTGATCTTACGGAGAGTAATGACTTCACATATAAAGGGTATGATGAATAAAAGTTGTTGAGAGTTGACAAACATAGTTTTGGTCATCGTTGTAATTAATAGTAAGTAATAAAGAAAGAGAGGTTTTCACATATAAATATACTATCTTGGACATCTTTTATGATTGTGAGCACTCATTAAAATATGACATGCGAAAAAGTTGATGTCGGACAAGGAAGACAACGTAATGGGTTATGTTTTCTTATATCCGAAATAAATTATATTGTCATGGATCATCCAACATGTTGAGCTTGCCTTTCCCCCTCATGCTAGCCAAATTATTTGCACCAAGTAGAGATACTACTTGTGCTTCCAAATATCCTTAAACCCAGTTTTGCCATGAGAGTCCACCATATCTACCTATCGATTGAGTAAGATCCTTCAAGTAAGTTGTCATTGTTGCAAGCAATAAAAATTGCTCTCTAAATATGTGTGATCTATTAGTGTGGAGAAAATAAGGTTTATACGAGTTTATGATATGGAAGTAAAGCAACGGACTACATAATAAAGGTCCCTATCACAAGTGGCAATGTAAAGTGACGTCCTTTTGCATTAAGATTCTGTGCATCCAACCATAAAAGCACATGACAACCTCTGCTTCCCTCTGCGAAAGGCCTATCTTTTATTTTTGTCTTACACCTTATACAAGAGTCATGGTGATCTTCACCTCTCCTTTTTACACTTTATCCTTTGGCAAACACTGTGTGTTGGAAAGATCCTGATATATATAATTGGATGTGGGTTTTCATAAAGCATTATTGTTGACGTTACCCTTGAGGTAAAAGGTTGGGAGGCAAAACTATAAGCCCCTATCTTTCTGTGTGTCCGATTAAAACTTCATACCCATAAGTATTGCGTGAGTGTTAGCAATTGTGAAAGACTAAATGATAGTTGAGTATGTGGACTTGCTGAAAAGCTCTTACATTGACTCTTTCCGATGTATGATAAATTGCAATTGCTTCAAGGACTGAGATTATAGTTTGTTAGTTTTCAATGAAGTTGATTCATACTTTACATTATGAATAAATTATTACTTTAGCATAAGAAATCATATGACAATATATATATATATATATATATATATATATATATATATATATATGTTGCTGTTCTAAGAATGATCATGATGCCCGCATGTACGTATTTTATTTTATCGACACCTCTATCTCTAAACATGTGGACATATTTTTCGATATCGGCTTCCGCTTGAGGACAAGCGAGGTCTAAGTTTGGGGGTGTTGATACGTCCATTTTTCATCATGCTTTGATATCGATATTTATTGCATTCTGGGCTGTTATTACACATTATGTCACAATACTTATGCCTTTTATCTCTTATTTTACAAGGTTTGCATGAAGAGGGAGAATGCCGGCAGCTGGAATTCTGGGCTAGAAAAGGAGCAAATATTAGAGACCTATTTTGCACAATTCCAAAAGTCCTGAACCTTCACGAAGGCACTTTTTGGAATTAATAAAAAATACTAGCGAAAGAATCAACCAGAGGGGGCCCACACCCTGGCCACGAGGGTGGGGGCGCGCCCTACCCCCTGGGCGCTCCCCCTGCCTCGTGGGCCCCCAGGCAGGCCTCTGGTGCCCATCTTTTGCTATATGAAGTCTTTCGCCCTGGAAAAAAGAAGGAGGAAGCTTTTGGGATGAAGCGCCGCCGTCTCGAGGCGGAACCTTGGCAGAACCAATCTAGGGCTCCGGCGGAGCTGTTCTGCCAGGGAAACATCCCTCCGGGAGGGGGAAATCGTCACCATCGTCTTTTGAAGAACTGCCTTTACATGTTCCATCATATTGGGTATCACTGACATCAAGTTTATTGTCCTTTACATTGCTCTGTGAGGTTCTTGTGGATATATCAGTGTGTGCAATTATATTTGACATGCATGGAAGACAACTAGTAGTTAGATTTATGTAATGAGTGCTTGTAGGAGACGACATAAATAGTAGGACTAGGGTTAACTAGCAGCAACAGGTCTCATAAACTAAAGGGAGAACACAGATGAAAGCTACAGAATATGTATCGTTTGTACTTGAGATTAACTAGATGGCACACAAAAGTATTAAAGAACAACATAGGTAATACTAGAAGTGGTATAATACTATAATCACTTGCCTGTGGGATAGCAATGGCTGATGGATGATAACTATGGAACATCGTTACCTAAAGAACAAGTATCTTAGCTGAACTATGGAACAGCGTGAACTCCTCAACAAGACCCGTAAGAGATCAACATGAATATACAGTGAAATGTGATGATCTATTTTCCATGCTTAGATGAATAACAACGCCATAAATGTTGCACACAAGTAAGATGAGGGTACAACCTATCTGGCTGCCATCCATAGGAGTGAGCATCATGTGCTGACTTGTCGATGGCCCTACAGTTGTTCTGGACGTCCATGTCGGGCATGCGCATTCAATGCAGGGAACTATATAGTGGGGACTATAGCGCCCTTCTGGTGTATGCTTCCCTTGTTGGAGCAGCTGCTGTGAGTCGAAAGACGGTGTGTCTGAAGATGCAGATAACGCATAATGTTAAGAACGACATATCTCTTTGATATGAAGAAATACACTAAGAGATCAACAGCAAGGTACGAGAGTGGTCACACGTCTGTTGACTGAAGACTAGATTGGGGTCACATGATTTTATTTTATTTTGGTACTGTCCGATCTACGCCGAATGGCTTGATGGCCGTCTTGTGCCTCCCGGCTGACACTATTCGGAATCTTCCCCGAAGAGCAAGCGACCAACGGCAGAGCAGCATTCCTCCGCCGTCCGTGGCCTCGACCAAAACCCTTCTCCCCGCCCCACTGCACTTCCGTGGTTGCATCACCCCCGGGCCAATCCACAAAGACTCCCCGTCATCCAGATCCGACGGGGGCAATACCTTCAATCCACGCAACTCTAAAAGATAGCCATCTAAGAGCTACTTCCGCGGCGAACTTGCGGCCCCGCACCCTTACGTTAGACACCAGCCAACCGGCAGCCTAGGAGCTCCGCCGCCTCAAGGGGTGCTGCTTCCCATTGGGAATCGATTGGCCCAGAAGAAAAATTCAGACAACTGACGCCTAAATAAAGTGATTTGAGATGAGGGTGCGACCTATCTGGCGGCATGGTGAAGTAGGCAGGTCCAACTACCGAGTCAGTGAGGCCGGGCGGTTGCGGTGGCGACTGGCGGCAGGGAAAGAGCGATGTCGTGACGGTCGACGGCTACGCGGAAGCAGTGCCAGGACTCTAGACGGATCCGAAGTTGGAGCTGCTCTGGCGCCGTGAACAACGGCGGGAGTGAATCGGCTCCCGTACGGTTCACGCGGCCGTCGTCGAGACAGCACCAGCATCACGGAGTAAGAGGCACACAGCCCAGTGCACGACGGCAAATGGACAGCGTCTCCGGCATTAGGCAGGAGGGCGGCTGTGAAATTGGTGCGGTGGGGGGCGCCATGGAGGTGGGGCTGAGGTTTCACGGCTCGGGAGAAGGGAGCTTCCCGGGGATAAGGTGATTTGGCACCCACGAGGTATGAATGGGGGTGGGCGGGGCGGGGGGAATTGGGAGGGGAGTGGAACCATGTCTTATGGACGCATTTGTTTGAAATGTGAGGGGGAGTTACAGTTCTACCCTTGCCTATGGGCTTCTCGGCTTAGGTCTGTGTATTGATGGTCGGGGATAGTAGAGTAACTTTGCTTCTTCCCAAATAGTGGGCGGGAGTGATTTCGGGCGAGGAGGGCGTGTTTTGAACTATAGTGGGAGCGAGTGATTTTGGGCGAGGAGAGCGTGTTTTGAAATAGTGGGCGCGAGCTATTTCGGGCGAGGAGAGCGTGTTTTGCAGACCATGGTTTATGAATTATTTGGCACATGTCTTTTCGGCCGAGGAGAAGGCGCGCTTGGATGAAGTTACGAACCTACCCTTGATGTACAACGGGCCAATTGATGTGTGTCCCACATAGGACGGTAATTTTGCGTCTCCCATTTATTTGCTTGGGCGAATTCCAGCGAGCAGAGAGGATGTTTAACGGTTTGTTCAAATTTTGGGAGAACGAGCATCCACGTCTACCTTACCAAGTCGATTCGACTCAAATTTTGAAATATTAGCTTGACACTTCTTTTTTAGATGGAGAGATGATGCTTGGGAGTAATGTGTTTTTACATGCTCGTTGCTAGCGATTTACTATATGACAAATAGTTGACCCACTCAAAAACGTGAATCAAACCCAAAATGAAATATCTCGATTCAATGAAATAGCTTGCTCAGTAGGTCAAAATAGTGAACTAAATCCAAAATTGAACACCTCAATCGAGTAGCATGTTGTACAGTATTATAGTACTCCATGAACATGTTGAAAGTCAAATTAATGAACTTGTTTGATATACGCATATATCCGTTCATGTGTGGATTGCAGACAACATGTTCTCCAATTTAAATATTTGAATGCAAGTTTATATCGAGACATGGTTTATATCAGTCTTCGATGCATAAAACGCGACCTCCCCCTCTCCCGGACTCATGTTCTCTCTCTCTCTCTCTCTCTCTCTCTC
>NC_041387.1:657978068-658015953 GCF_002162155.2 Triticum dicoccoides | reverse complement strand
CTGCGACAATCTTCAATTCTGTCGCACGCATCCGACACAAAAACCTTGTTGGTCCCTCTCCCTTTCTCTCCATCTCTCTCTCTCTCTCTCTCTCTCTCTCTCTCTCTCTCTTTGTGTGTGTGTGGGGGGGGTCTTTCTAGTTCGCATGCATATATACACCATCTATAGGTCTTTCTCGCACACTATGTATGATACTCTAGCTAGTCCAAGCTAGATATCTTGGGTGCACTCATCATACGCACACAAATTCCTTGGCTCTTTGCCCGTAACTCTCTCACGCACCACTATGTCGTCTCGGAGCTCTTCTCCCCCTCTCTCAAACTCTCCATCCACCTGGGTCACACATACACATGCATATCTCACTCGCACTCGATAGGCCCATCTAAAACTCTATCTCTCTCCCTCGTTCTCTCTCCATCTCACACGCACACACACACACAATCTCATGCCCAGCTAGCCAAGTATGATGGTCTCTCACTCAATTGTAGGCACACGCAGTCCCCCCTATATGTATATGACTAGCTAATCTTAGTCTCCATCACAAACATGTGCATGGTCTATCTCGATTTCTCTCGGGGCATCTTTCTATCGCGCACGCACTCCCTCGATCTCCCACCCATATAGTCCCCTCACGATCTCGAGGGGATCTCTCTATCACAAACACACCCTCTCTCCCTCCCCATGCGTCCATGCCATCCATGTGTCCCTCTCGACCTTTTTTCCTTGTTGGCCAGACCTCTATTGGACATGTGCTACAGGGGTGTCTCTCTTCGTTGCAAGCAATCACACACTAGCTATCTTCGTGTATCTCCTCGCCTCAATTTTCCATCTCGGAGATGCATGTGTAATATGTTCGCATAAGAAACGAAAAAACACACTCTCTCTCTAATTTATCGTTTGTTGTCGCTTTCTCTTTCACACACATACTCTTTTTGCACACTTACTCATTCTCCTTCACACGCACTTGATCTGTCTCGACTGAGGCACTCTCCTCGGTCCATAGCATATAGATTTATTGAAAAGTCAAACATCACAAAGTTTGACCATGTACGTGGAGAAAAAGAATTACATCTAGTACGGCAAACATATACCATTAGATTCACCATGAGATGTAGTTTTGTATTATGTATCTTTGGTATTGTAGATATAAATAACATTTGCGTAAACCTGATCAAAGTTTCCAAAGTTTGACTTCTAAAAAATTTACATGCACTGCATTATCGAGCGGATGGAATATCTCTTTCCCCCTCTCAGCTATCTGACGCACCACTCAGCCTTATCGGGGCTCCTCAATCTCTCTCAAACTTCATTGGTCAGTTTGGACCTGACCCTCATGCCTTGATGGCCGGTACTGCCTGGTGTGGACGTGAGATGTAAAATATTTCTGCCTGGCCAGGCTTGTGTGATGTTGAAGCGTTTGGTTCATGCCTGGGCCAGGAAAAGCATCAACGTCCCATGGATCAATCCATGAATCAATTATTTAATGCTAATATCCATCCATGTTGCTGTTAGCCTCATGGCTGCACGACCAGGCATGGCCAGGCGTTCAAAATCGGTCGCCTGGGCCAGGCTACTTGAAGTGTCTGGAGTTCAGCCAGGCTAATTAAAGTGCAAGGGAACCCAAGCCAGGCAGGCTTTCTTTTTCACAGGGTAGCAACCAAACAAACGTGCATGAAATCCAGCCACAACCCCAGGCCAGGCAAAAGATGCTCAGGACACAAGCCAAACTGGCCTTATATCTCCCTGGTTCACACATACACATGTCTCGCTCGCGCTATACATATAGACCCATCCAACACTCTCCGCCCTTGTTCTCTCTCCATGTGACACGCACCCCCCTAAGTACCATAATCCCTCACTTCATCAAAGGCACAAGCACTCCCCCCTCCTAAGTATGATTATCTCTTACTAGCCATCAGGAACACATGTATTGTCTCCTTCCATCCATACGTCTATCTCGGTATCTCTCGGGGCATCTTCTATCGCGCACACACCTTGTCACTCGATCTCCCACCCATGTAGTCCCATCATGATCTCCAGGGGATCTCCCTATGACAAACATACACTCTCTCCTCCCCATGTCTGCATTTTCTCCGTACGTCTCTCTCGACCTCTCTCCCTTGTTTGTCAGACCCCTCTTGGCCACGTGCTAGGGGTCTTGCTCTCTCGGTTCCAAACAACCACACACTATCTCCTCACCTTGCCTCCGTTGTCGAAGTTGCATGTGTGATATGTTTGCATAAGACACGCATGCTTTTTCTCTACTTTTATCGTGTGTTGTCCATGTCTCTTTCACACACGCACACACACTTTTCTCTCTCTCTCTCTCTCTCTCTCTCCCTCTCTCTCTCTCTCTCTAGTTAGGGACTCTGTCACGTCCATAAGCATATGGATGTTTTGAAAAGTCAAACCTCAGAAAACTTTGACTAGGTATATGTGGAGAAAAACATTTACATCTGGAACGATCATTAGATTCATCACAACATGTACTTACTTCATATTATCATTTATCTTTGGTATTGTAGATATAAGTAATTTCTTTATAAACTTGGTCAAAGTTTCAAAAGTTTGACTTAAAAAAATGTTGGAACTACATTATCCAACGAAGGGAGTAGCTCTTTCTCTCTCTCTGCTATCTCTCACGGGCCTCCCCTCTCACTCGAACTCTCTATACCGACGAATTATACGCTCACTGTGTCAGCGTATAGGTCCGTATATTTTTTTAGTTGACCGGTCAACCAATCCACATGCTGCCTTGTCAGCTCGTGTTCTGTATCTTTGTGTGCTGGCCCATGTGGCAGTGGGTGAAAATAAGTAAACTAGAGGCCCATCTGACACCCGGTGAAGTAAACAAAGTTGAAACCACTTGGGTAGCACCCCGCACGCTAGTAAATTGAGGGCGCATTGAGGACAAACTTCTTGCGCGTGAAGGACGCACTCGCGCACAATTCACCACTGCGCGGCGGCATGCACAGAAGGACGCACTCATGCACACCCAGCACACAACACACACCAGCACACGTGTACACCGGCGTTGCCGCCGGTTGAGATGGACGGCGAGGCAGCCAACAAGCAGAGGCGGCTCGAGCCAAAACCGCATCCGGCGAGCCTGGACTTCATCAGCAGCCTCCCCGATGACATGCTGCTCATCATCATCGGCCTCCTCCCCACCAAATCTGTCGTGCGGACCGCCCTGCTCTCCTGGCAGTGGCGTCCCCTCTGGCGCTGCGTCCCCCTCAACCTCACCGTCGATAGTTGCCTCTACAACGGGGATTGCAAACGCATGGGCGCAGTCTCCAAGATCATTTCATCACACCCTGGTCCAGCCAGACGCCTTGACATCCGCATGTTCAGTACCAACTGCAAGGTCCAACCCAACTTTGACGAGTGGTTCTTATCCCCTGCCCTAGATCAGCTCGAGGAGCTCAGCTTTGAAGCTGGACGATGTCGCTCTCTGCCGGCGTCCGCGCTCCACCTCACGCCAACGCTGCGCCACGCCAGCTTCAGCTCCTGCTATCTTCCCTAGATTAATGTCGCGCCTGCCCTTCTTCTCCCTCAACTCAAGCAGCTCGACCTCTTCGACGTTGTCATCTCGAAGAAGGCTATGGAGCACCTGCTCCGCAGCTATACTGCACTCGAGTACCTTTGTCTTGAGCAGATCCACGGGTTCATTAGCCTCCACATTGCCTCGATGAATCTCTGATGGATGTATGTCTCTTGCTGGCCCCGCAACAAGACATCAACTGGGAAGAGATCACTCCAGCTGTTCCATGTTATGGTCATTGAGAATGCGCCTTTCCTTGAGAGATTGCTTGTATCGGATCTAGAAGGTCCAACAAAACTCAGGGTCATTGACGCGCCAAAATTGACAGTGTTGGTGTACTCGTCTACCAAATTCTCTGAACTCTGTATTGGATCCGTAATCGTTCAGGTACAGCACTAATCTTCTTCTCCGCCTTCTTGAAATTCACATTTTTAAATTTCTTCTTGATGTATTTACGACTGTCTTCCAGAAAATGATTCCCACAAGCTTGACCCAGTCCATGCGCACAGTGAAGATCTTAGCACTAAAATCTATCGGCCCCAATCTGGATCAAGTTGTTGGATTCCTTACATGCTTTCCGTGCACGGAGAAGCTCCTCATCGAGGTGAAACTTCTTTCCTATAAGTAAATGGTAATCACAACGTAGCTCAATTTTTTCGTAATTTTCCCAAATTACGATGACAAGTGTAGTGTTCAAAACTGCATCTACGAACTGCACCGAAAGAAATGTTTTTAGTATTTTTTTCTCACGTGATCACCTGCATCGTTTTTATGCTGTACTACTATAGTAGCCTAGGCTAGTCATAGTGGAAAGTAACTTAGACTACTCCAGTAACTCTATGGTTACCCTAAGAGCAAGTACTACGTCTATCCTGGTTTACTCTTCCAATTTTGTAGTATCAAAATTTGACCATAGATTTAACTGACAAAATGTTAATGCATGTCACTAAGAACTATTACGTTGGATTCGTATTTGAACATAATTTCAAATGGTGTAATTTTTAGTGACATGCATTGGCATTTTCTTAGGTAAATCTATGGTCAAAATTTTATACTAAATACGAGGTAGTATTCCCTCTGTCCCAAAATTCTTATCTTACATTTGTTTAGATACGGATGTATCTAACACTAAAATGTAACTAGATACATCCGTATTTAGACAAATTTAAGACAAGAATTTTGGGACGGAGGGAGTACAAAAGTGGTCTATGTAGGCCAAAACATGTGCCAAATCCACTTGTGATGCATTTGGCATCGATGCCCTTCCATTTCTCACCTGGTGCCGCAATCTGGATCACCTACTTTGCTCCGGTACCAAATTAACTCACGCAATGAAAAAACACTATGTGGGAGAGAGAGAGGGAACTGAGGCAATAAAAAAACACTTGTTTGGGAGAGTGAGAGGCTGGTGTAGTTGGTTTGATTGATTTGTTTATACATGTGGGTCTGTGTGCACAGCGGTGCCAACTCTCTCACATCGCGAGAGCAGTGCCAAAATCTTTTGATTTGACATCGATGCGTATTATGTGGCATACTTTTGTGAAATATGGCATCGGCCACATAGTGGAAGGCAACAAATGCCCAAGCTCTTCACGTGCTCCTAGTTAAATGAGAGGAAACAGAGAGAGAGAGAGAGAGAGAGAGAGAGAGAGAGAGAGAGAGAGAGAGAATATCACTAGCCAGCCAACCCTATCGTATGAGTGAATGCTATTGGTACCTCTTGATGACACGACAATCTTATGCAGCCAGCTGCTCTAATATGTTCTCTTCTTTTGCAGATAAAAAAGACCCGAAAGTGAAAAATGTGCTGCACTATAACAATCTCATCGAATGCCTTGATCTCCATCTTACAGAAATTGATTTGATCGACTACCGGGGCAGCACATCTGAGATTAAATTGGCCAGGTTCTTTGTTCTGGAGGCAAGTGTGCTCAAGGTAATGAGGTTTGGCGTTCTCTGGCGCAACAATGAATGGCGTGCTGATCACCGCAAGCATCTAAGCCTAAATGACAAAGTCTCAGCAGAAGCTGAATTTGTTTTTGAAACATCAAGTGGCCAGAGACTCGAAAACTTATTTTCCCATTAGTGACTTGTTAGGGCAGTGGATTTTAGTTTGTACGATAATGTTGCATCCACCTAAAGTAACGAAAGTTCTTACGTAAACTTCCTAGTAATTCCCTCTTCGTAGGTGCAGCATTACTCCTAACATTTGTAATATCAGTTTGAAACTTGTAATATTGCCGTGTCCTATTCCTGCGCTTTCAAAATCCTGCAAATCAAACAGGTCCTGAGTTGGTGATGATGTTGTGCCTCCCATCTTTCACCAATAGCCGTCGGATCTAGATCTGACGCATACAAACCAAGCTTCTCCATTTTTGCAAAAAGATGCCCGCACTTGTTCCCTATTTACAAACAACTCCTTGTCTCTCACAATCAGCCTTATCTCCTCCCCACCACATCTAGAAGGCCGTGGAAAAATCTAGCGCGATGGCCGCTGCCGGAGCCGTCCACCCCCAATCTTGGTGTTCCGTGCAATGCACAGGCATCTACGCACGGGAAATTATGTCGAACAGGGCTAGTTGTAAGCAGGCTAGCTCTACAGCCATGATAATAGTGACTGCAGACAGTGAGGCTCACTATGGTATGCCGAACACGGCGCCTATACTCAGGTGTCATCTCCGGCGCAGGGTCTTGTCACTTCACTGTGAGGAGCAGCACGTAATAATTTGACCAACGGGTAGTACAGTGCTAGTACTCCTACTACTACATTGGTAGTACTACTACTAGTACTAGTAGCACCACCATTTGGATTTATGAGTACTACCACGTCCATCTGGATTTTAGTATTTGACTAGCAATATCTAGTAATGCATGTCACAAAAAATGTACTACTCCCTCTGTAAATAAATACATGGTGTTTTATTCCTATCGGCGAGAGAACTTAATGTTTTTTGCTAACTAGAGTACTAATAGGATTACATGCAATGAACTAAACACTGCATGTCATGTTTGGTAGTCTCAAGTCATTGAAAGCATGCACGGCCCACGTCTCTCATTGGTTGATATGTCACGAAATAAGAAACAAGGAGGGAGTTAATGCACCGTGCCTAAGTGTTTTGGGATTATTTGGTTTTCGTAAGGTGACTTACACAACATTTTTTTTACATGCATTAACATTTTATTAGTTAAATCAAAGGTCAAAACTTGGCGCAAAATGCAAAGGGGACCAATAAACCAGTAAACATCAAACTTCTCTCGTTTGGCCCCAACTAGAGGTCCGGTGAGATGAATATACTGCACCAGCACGGAGGGGGACGCATCTTCATTGACTTACGGCAACTGCCTTTGGGTGAACGACATGTGGGCCCAGGGGGTGGCTGGCCCACCTATCATACAGCCAAAGGCAGGTGCAGTAGAGGGCCGAGGAGTAGTATGAAATCCTACGCACCTACGCACGCTAACTAAGGGCAAGAGTGATCACTCGAATCGCAAGATCAGTTGACTAGAAGCTAAGCTAGACCCATGGAGGCGATGAGCGCTGTTGGAAATATGCCCTAGAGGCAATAATAAAAGCATTATTATTATATTTCTTTGTTCATGATAATTGTCTTTATTCATGCTATAATTGTGTTATCCGGAAATCGTAATACATGTGTGAATAACAGACACCAACATGTCCCTAGTAAGCCTCTAGTTGACTAGCTCGTTGATCAATAGATAGTCATGGTTTCCTGGCTATGGACATTGGATGTCATTGATAACGGGATCACATCATTAGGATAATGATGTGATGGACAAGACCCAATCCTAAACATAGCACAAGATCGTATAGTTCGTTTGCTAGAGTTTTTGCAATGTCAAAGTATCTCTTCCTTCGACCATGAGATCGTATAACTCCTGGATACCGTAGGAGTGCTTTGGGTGTATCAAACGTCACAACGTAACTGGGTGACTATAAAGGTGCACTACAGGTATCTCCGAAAGTATCTATTGTTTTATATGGATCGAGACTGGGATTTGTCACTCCGTATGACGGAGAGATATCACTGGGCCCACTCAGTAATGCATCATCATAATGAGCTCAAAGTGACCAAGTGTTTGGTCACAGGATCATGCATTACGGTACGAGTAAAGTGACTTGCCGATAACAAGATTGAACGAGGTATTGGGATACCGACGATCGAATCTCGGGCAAGTAACATATCGATGGACAAAGGGAATTGCATACGGGGTTGATTAAATCCTCGACATCGTGGTTCATCCGATGAGATCATCGTGGAGCATGTGGGAGCCAACATGGGTATCCAGATCCCGCTGTTGGTTATTGACCGGAGAGCGATCTCGGTCATGTCTACATGTCTCCCGAACCCGTAGGGTCTACACACTTAAGGTTCAGTTACGCTAGGGTTGTAGGGATATGTATATGCAGTAACCCGAATGTTTTTTGGAGTCCCGGATGAGATCCCGGACGTCACGAGGAGTTCCGGAATGGTCCGGAGGTAAAGATTTATATATGGGAAGTCCTGTTTTGGGCATCGGGACAAGTTTCGGTGTTATCGGTATTGTACCGGGACCACCGGAGGGGTCCCGGGGGCCCACCGGGTGGGGCCACCCATCCCCGGGGGCCACATGGGCTGTAGGGGGTGCGCCTTGGCCTGCTTGGGCCAAGGGCACCAGCCCCACATAGGCCCATGCGCCTAGGGTTTAAGGGGGAAAGAGTCCTAGGAGGGTAAGGCACCTCCTAGGTGCCTTGGGGGGGAGGGAAACCCCCCTTGGCCGCCGCACCCCCTAGGAGATTGGATCTCCTAGGGCCGGCCACCCACCCTTGGCACCCCTATATATAGTGGGGGAGAGGAGGGACTTCATACCTTGTGTCCTTGGCCTTTGGTTGCCTCCTTCTCCCTCCCCAACACCTCCTCCACCTCCTTATTGCTTAGCGAAGCTCTGCCGGAGTACTGCAGCTCCATCAACACCACGCCGTCGTGCTGCTGCTGGTGCCATCTCCCTCAACCTCTCCTCCCTCCCTTTCTGGATCAAGAAGGAGGAGACGTGGCTGTTCCGTACGTGTGTTGAACGCGGAGGTGCCGTCCATTCGGTGCTAGGATCTCCGGTGATTCGAATCACGTCGTGTTCGACTACATCATCCCCGTTCTTTGAACGCTTCCGCTCGCGATTTACAAGGTATGTAGATGCATCTATTCACTCGTTGCTAGATGAACTCCTAGATGATCTTGGTGAAACGAGTAGGAAATTTTTTATTTTCTGCAACGTTACCCAACAGTGGCATCATGAGCTAGGTCTATGCGTAGTTCTTCTTGCACGAGTAGAACACAATTGGTTGTGGGCGTAGATTTGTCAACTTTCTTGCCGCTACTAGTCTTATCTTGCTTCAGCGGTATTGTGGGATGAAGCGGCCCGGACCAACCTTACACGTACGCTTACGTGAGACCGGTTCCACCGACTAACATGCACAAGTTGCATAAGGTGGCTGGCGGGTGTCTGTCTCTCCTACTTTAGTTGAAGCGGATTCGATGAAAAGAGTCCTTATGAAGGGTAAATAGAAGTTGACAAATCACGTTGTGGTTTCACGTAGGTAATAAAACGTTCTTGCTAGAACCCTACTTCAGCCACGTAAAACTTGCAAACAACAATTAGAGGACGTCTAACTTGTTTTTGCAGCAAGTGCTTTGTGATATGATATGGCCAAAGTTGTGATGAATGATGAATGATCTATATGTCATGTATGAGATGTTCATGCTATTGTAATAGGAATCACGACTTGCATGTCGATGAGTATGACAACCGGCAGGAGCCATAGGAGTTGTCTTTATTTTTTGTATGACCTGCGTGTCATTAAAGAACACCATGTAAACTACTTTACTTTATTACTAAACGCGTTAGTCATAGAAGTAGAAGTAGTCGTTGGCGTGACAACTTCATGAAGACACGATGATGGAGATCATGATGATGGAGATCATGGTGTCATGCCGGTGACAAGATGATCATGGAGCCCCGAAGATGAAGATCAAAGGAGCTATATGATATTGGCCATATCATGTCACTACTTTATATAATTGCATGTGATGTTTATTATGTTTTATGCATCTTGTTTACTTAGAACGACGGTAGTAAATAAGATGATCCCTTACAAAATTTCAAGAAGTGTTCTCCCCTAACTGTGCACCGTTGCTACAGTTCGTCATTTCGAAGCACCACGTGATGATCGGGTGTGATAGATTCTTACGTTCACATACAACGGGTGTAAGACAGTTTTACACAGCGTAAACACTTAGGGTTAACTTGACGAGCCTAGCATGTACAGACATGGCCTCGGAACACGGAGACCGAAAGGTCGAACACGAGTCGTATGGAAGATACGATCTACATGAGAATGTTCACCGACGATGACTAGTCCGTCTCACGTGATGATCGGACACGGCCTAGTCGACTCGGATCGTGTAACACTTAGATGACCAAAGGGATGTCAAATCTGAGTGGGAGTTCATTATAATTTGATTAGATGAACTTAATTATCATGAACTTAGTCTAAATTTTTACAATATGTCTTGTAGATCAAATGGCCAACGTAGTCCTCAACTTCAACGCGTTCCTAGAGAAAACCAAGCTGAAAGACGATGGCAGCAACTATACGGACTGGGTCCGGAACCTGAGGATCATCCTCATAGCTGCCAAGAAAGATTATGTCCTACAAGCACCGCTAGGTGATGCACCTGTTCTCCCTACAGAACAAGACGTATGAACACTTGGTAGGCACGTTCTGATGACTACTCCCTCGTTCAGTGCGGCATGCTCTACAGCTTAGAGCCGGGGCTCCAAAAGCATTTTGAGAGACATGGAGCATATGAGATGTTCGAAGAGCTGAAAATGGTTTTCCAAGCTCATGCCCGGGTCGAGAGATATGAAGTCTCTGACAAATTCTTCAGCTGTAAGATGGAGGAAAATAGTTCTGTCAGTGAGCACATACTCACTATGTCTGGGTTACATAACCGCTTGACTCAGCTGGGAGTTAATCTCCCGGATGATGCGGTCATTGACAGAATCCTCCAGTCGCTTCCACCGAGCTACAAGAGCTTTGTGATGAACTTCAATATGCAGGGGATGGAAAAGACCATTCCTGAAGTATTTGCTATGCTGAAATCAGCAGAAGTAGAAGTCAGAAAGGAACATCAAGTGTTGATGGTCAATAAAACCACTAAGTTCAAGAAGGGCAAGGGTAAAAAGAACTTCAAGAAGGACGGCAAGGTAGTTGCCGCGCCCAGCAAGCAAGCTGCCGGGAAGAAGCCAAAGAATGGACCCAAGCCCGAGACTGAGTGTTTTTATTGCAAGGAAAGTGGTCACTGTAAGCGGAACTGCCCCAAATACTTGGCGGACAAGAAGGCCGGCAAAACCAAAGGTATATTTGATATACATGTAATTGATGTGTACCTTACCAGTAATCGTAGTAACTCCTGGGTATTTGATACCGGTGCCGTTGCTCATATTTGTAACACACAACATGAGCTGCGGAATAAACGGAGACTGGCGAAGGACGAGGTGACGATGCGCGTCGGGAATGGTTCCAAGGTCGATGTGATCGCCGTCGGCACGCTACCTCTACATTTACCTACGGGATTAGTTTTGAACCTCAATAATTGTTATTTTGTGCCAAGTTTGAGCATGAACATTGTATCAGGATCTCGTTTAATTCGAGATGGCTACTCATTTAAATCCGAGAATAATGGTTGTTCTATTTATATGAGAGATATGTTTTATGGTCATGCTCCGATGGTGAATGGTTTATTCTTTATGAATCTCGAACGTAATGCTACACATATTCATAGTGTAAGTACCAAAAGATGTAAGATTGATAGTGATAGTCCCACATATTTGTGGCACTGCCGCCTCGGTCACATAGGTGTCAAACGCATGAAGAAGCTCCATGCTGATGGACTTTTAGAGTCTCTTGATTACGAATCATTTGACACGTGCGAACCATGCCTCATGGGTAAAATGACCAAGACTCCATTCTCAGGAACAATGGAGAGAGCAACCAACTTATTGGAAATCATACATACTGATGTGTGCGGTCCAATGAGTGTTGAGGCTCGCGGTGGCTATCGTTATGTTCTCACCCTCACTGATGACTTGAGTAGATATGGGTATGTCTACTTAATGAAACACAAGTCTGAGACCTTTGAAAAGTTCAAGGAATTTCAGAGTGAAGTTGAGAATCAACGTGACAGGAAAATCAAGTTTCTACGATCAGATCGTGGAGGAGAATACTTGAGTCACGAGTTTGGTACACACTTAAGAAAATGTGGAATAGTTTCACAACTCACGCCGCCTGGAACACCTCAGCGTAATGGTGTGTCCGAACGTCGTAATCGCACTCTATTAGATATGGTGCGATCTATGATGTCTCTTGCCGATTTACCACTATCTTTTTGGGGCTATGCTTTAGAGACTGCCGCATTCACTTTAAATAGGGCCCCGTCGAAATCCGTTGAGACGACACTGTATGAATTATGGTTTGGGAAGAAACCTAAGCTGTCATTTCTAAAAGTTTGGGGATGCGATGCTTATGTCAGGAAACTTCAACCTGAAAAGCTCGAACCCAAATCGGAAAAATGCGTCTTCATAGGATACCCTAAAGAAACTGTTGGGTATATCTTCTACCTCAGATCCGAAGGCAAGATCTATGTTGCCAAGAATGGGTCCTTTCTGGAGAAAGAGTTTCTCTCGAAAGAAGTAAGTGGGAGGAAAGTAGAGCTTGATGAAGTATTGCCTCTTGAACCGGAAAATGGCGCAACTCAAGAAAATGTTCCTGAGGTGCCAGCACCGACTAGAGAGGAAGTTAATGATAATGATCAAGATACTTCTGATCAAGCTCCTACTGAAATTCGAAGGTCCACGAGGACACGTTCCGCACCAGAGTGGTACGGCAACCCTGTCTTGGAAATCATGTTGTTAGACAACGGTGAACCTTCGAACTATGAAGAAGCGATGGCGGGTCCGGATTCCGACAAATGGCTAGAAGCCATGAAATCCGAGATAGGATCCATGTATGAAAACGAAGTATGGACTTTGACTGACTTGCCCGTAGAACGGCGAGCCATAGAAAATAAATGGATCTTTAAGAAGAAGACAGACGCGGATGGTAATGTGACCATCTATAAAGCTCGGCTTGTCGCTAAGGGTTATCGACAAGTTCAAGGGGTTGACTACGATGAGACTTTCTCACCGGTAGCGAAGCTGAAGTCCGTCCGAATCATGTTAGCAATTGCCGCATTTTATGATTATGAAATTTGGCAAATGGACGTCAAAACGGCATTCCTTAGTGGTTTCCTTAAGGAAGAATTGTATATGATGCAGCCAGAAGGTTTTGTCGATCCTAAAAATGCTGACAAGGTGTGCAAGCTCCAACGCTCGATTTATGGGCTGGTGCAAGCATCTCGGAGTTGGAACATTCCTTTTGATGAGATGATCAAAGCGTTTGGGTTTACACAGACTTATGGAGAAGCCTGTGTTTACAAGAAAGTGAGTGGGAGCTCTATAGCATTTCTCATACTATATGTAGATGACATACTTTTGATGGGAAATGATATAGAACTTTTGGACAGCATTAAGGCCTACTTGAATAAGAGTTTTTCAATGAAGGACCTTGGAGAAGCTGCTTATATATTAGGCATCAAGATCTATAGGGATAGATCAAGACGCCTCATAGGTCTTTCACAAAGCACATATCTTGATAAGATTTTGAAGAAGTTCAAAATGGATCAGTCCAAGAAAGGGTTCTTGCCTGTTTTGCAAGGTGTGAAATTGAGCTCAGCTCAATGTCCGACCACGGCAGCAGAGATAGAAGAGATGAGTGTCATCCCCTATGCCTCAGCCATAGGTTCTATTATGTATGCCATGCTGTGTACCAGACCTGATGTAAACCTTGCCGTAAGTTTGGTAGGAAGGTACCAAAGTAATCCCGGCAAGGAACACTGGACAGCGGTCAAGAATATCCTGAAGTACCTAAAAAGGACTAAGGAAATGTTTCTCGTTTATGGAGGTGACGAAGAGCTCGTCGTAAAAGGTTACGTCGACGCTAGCTTCGACACAGATCTGGATGACTCTAAGTCACAAACCGGATACGTGTATATTTTGAATGGTGGGGCAGTAAGCTGGTGCAGTTGCAAGCAGAGCGTCGTGGCGGGATCTACATGTGAAGCGGAGTACATGGCAGCCTCGGAGGCAGCACATGAAGCAATATGGGTGAAGGAGTTCATCACCGACCTAGGAGTCATACCCAATGCGTCGGGGCCGATCAAGCTCTTCTGTGACAACACTGGAGCTATTGCACTTGCCAAGGAGCCCAGGTTTCACAAGAAGACAAGGCACATCAAGCGTCGCTTCAACTCCATCCGTGAAAATGTTCAAGATGCAGACATAGAGATTTGTAAAGTACATACGGATCTGAATGTAGCAGATCCGTTGACTAAACCTCTCCCAAGAGCAAAACATGATCAACACCAGAATTCCATGGGTGTTCGATTCATCACAATGTAACTAGATTATTGACTCTAGTGCAAGTGGGAGACTGTTGGAAATATGCCCTAGAGGCAATAATAAAAGCATTATTATTATATTTCTTTGTTCATGATAATTGTCTTTATTCATGCTATAATTGTGTTATCCGGAAATCGTAATACATGTGTGAATAACAGACACCAACATGTCCCTAGTAAGCCTCTAGTTGACTAGATCGTTGATCAATAGATAGTCATGGTTTCCTGGCTATGGACATTGGATGTCATTGATAACGGGATCACATCATTAGGATAATGATGTGATGGACAAGACCCAATCCTAAACATAGCACAAGATCGTATAGTTCGTTTGCTAGAGTTTTTGCAATGTCAAAGTATCTCTTCCTTCGACCATGAGATCGTATAACTCCTGGATACCGTAGGAGTGCTTTGGGTGTATCAAACGTCACAACGTAACTGGGTGACTATAAAGGTGCACTACAGGTATCTCCGAAAGTATCTATTGTTTTATATGGATCGAGACTGGGATTTGTCACTCCGTATGACGGAGAGATATCACTGGGCCCACTCAGTAATGCATCATCATAATGAGCTCAAAGTGACCAAGTGTTTGGTCACGGGATCATGCATTACGGTACGAGTAAAGTGACTTGCCGGTAACAAGATTGAACGAGGTATTGGGATACCGACGATCGAATCTCGGGCAAGTAACATATCGATGGACAAAGGGAATTGCATACGGGGTTGATTAAATCCTCGACATCGTGGTTCATCCGATGAGATCATCGTGGAGCATGTGGGAGCCAACATGGGTATCCAGATCCCGCTGTTGGTTATTGACCGGAGAGCGATCTCGGTCATGTCTACATGTCTCCCGAACCCGTAGGGTCTACACACTTAAGGTTCAGTTACGCTAGGGTTGTAGGGATATGTATATGCAGTAACCCGAATGTTGTTCGGAGTCCCAGATGAGATCCCGGACGTCACGAGGAGTTCCGGAATGGTCCGGAGGTAAAGATTTATATATGGGAAGTCCTGTTTTGGGCATCGGGACAAGTTTCGGGGTTATCGGTATTGTACCGGGACCACCGGAGGGGTCCCGGGGGCCCACCGGGTGGGGCCACCCATCCCTGGGGGCCACATGGGCTGTAGGGGGTGCGCCTTGGCCTGCTTGGGCCAAGGGCACCAGCCCCACATAGGCCCATGCGCCTAGGGTTTAAGGGGGAAAGAGTCCTAGGAGGGTAAGGCACCTCCTAGGTGCCTTGGGGGGGAGGGAAACCCCCCTTGGCCGCCGCACCCCCTAGGAGATTGGATCTCCTAGGGCCGGCCACCCCCCCTTGGCACCCCTATATATAGTTGGGGAGAGGAGGGACTTCATACCTTGTGTCCTTGGCCTTTGGTTGCCTCCTTCTCCCTCCCCAACACCTCCTCCACCTCCTTATTGCTTAGCGAAGCTCTTCCGGAGTACTGCAGCTCCATCAACACCACGCCGTCGTGCTGCTGCTGGTGCCATCTCCCTCAACCTCTCCTCCCTCCCTTGCTGGATCAAGAAGGAGGAGACGTGGCTGTTCCGTACGTGTGTTGAACGCGGAGGTGCCGTCCATTCGGTGCTAGGATCTCCGGTGATTCGAATCACGTCGTGTTCGACTACATCATCCCCGTTCTTTGAACGCTTCCGCTCGCGATCTACAAGGTATGTAGATGCATCTATTCACTCGTTGCTAGATGAACTCCTAGATGATCTTGGTGAAACGAGTAGGAAATTTTTTATTTTCTGCAATGTTACCCAACAAGCGCGAGCATCAGCCGGCTATGCCAGATGGTCAACGACACCGGCCTGCAGCCCAGCACCAAGGAACGTCTCCAGGTAGTATTGCTTGAGGCCGCCAGGGTGAGGGGCCGCTTGAACGACAGCTTCATCTCCTTGTTCGACGAGGTCCTCGTCAGTTTCCTCGACAAGTTCACCGTTGTCAAGAAGCTCGCGGACGACTTTGACGTAAGCCTCCAGCCGACGCGCCCAGGCTCTGCGATGCCCGCCACCCTCAACGGTGTCACACCCTAGCTAGTTCATGCATTAGAGTGTTGCATCATGTTTATTCTTTCATCAGAAACCTGAAATGGGGATGACAGAACCCCCAGCCCCCTCTGAAACCAACTAGGGTTTACTAAAAACTTTTTCAATGAACCTGAAATGCCCTTCTAAAATGCCCATCATTTTTGTCTTGGTTCAGAACCTCTGCCAGAAGTGATGCACATTTTCCTAGGCCATCTTAGGGTTTTTGAATTAAATCATAAGTATTTGAATTTGGGCATTTAAAATTATATAAAATATTTAAATGCTCAAACATCTCCAAACTAAAATGTTTCATGTTGGAAATAATCCAACTATGGACCAGGAGTAGTTTGGTGATTTTAGGAGTTGCCTAAGTATTTTTAATAATTCAACAAAGTTGCAGAAGTATTAAAAAAACAGAAAACAGGAGAAATAACAAAACCTTACCTGGCGCCCAGCACCCGGCCCACCTGCCGGCCCAGCCCAGCGCTGCGCCAGCGAGCTGCTTGCCGGCCAGGCAGGCAGGCAGGTGCTCGACGGCGAGCACCGCATGGGTGCCACGCACCTGCTCGCCGCCTCGCCGCTCCACTCGCCCGGCTAACGTCGTGGATCACTCCCCCTCTCTCCCCCGAACCCCCCAGACACCCCCTCTCCTCTCCAGCTCCTCCCCCTCGCGCTCCCCAGCCATGGCCGACGCCACCGCCGCCGTGCCTACGTCGTAGCCGCGCTCCCCGCCGCCCGTGCGTCTTCTCGTCGTGTCCAGGAGCTCCGCCGCCGTCCACTTCATCGAGCTAGCCGAGCCCCGTGTGCTCGTGCGGCCTGAGTCCACCGCACCGACCTCGCCCGAGTCCGCCGTCGCCGGAGATCCCCTTCAACGCCGTCGCCGCCTCAGCTCGTCCCCGACCCCGCCGGTGGCCTCTACGGGTGTGCTGTGAGCCTAGCTACCCCTCCTACCCTCCCTCTCTCGTTCCCGAGCCGTGTAGCCACCGCACGAAGACCACCCGCACGCACCGCCGCGGATCTCGTCGCCGACGTGCTCCCGGCCATCCTCCGGACACTCCACGGTGTCCAACGCACTCCCCACGCTGCGTTGGGTCCAACCGTGTACTGCCCGCACCTCACCGCACACCTTAGCCCCGAGTTCGCCTTCACCCAAACTCCGGTGGCCGCCAAAGTCATCGCCGGCGCCAACTCCGGCCACCCCGACCCCAACGGACTCCACCAAGAGCTGCGGCTCGTCCTCAGCTCCACTCCGATGGCCTCCGCGACCCATTTGGTGGCCGGAACGGCCAAAACCACTTCCGCCGCCGCGTCGGGCTCGCCGGCGGCTAAACGCCGGTGCAGCCGACCTGGGTTTGACCACGGGTGGGCCCTGGTTGACTCTCCTGAGTCAATGACAGGTGGGGCCCAGCCCTGTTAACTATTTAGGATTAGTTTAAATTAATTTTAGTTTAACTAATCACACTGACACGCGGGACCCACTGTCAGGTTTGACCCGGACCGTGTCCCGTTGACCTGCTGATGTCACACTGACGTCAGGCTGACGCAGTAATTGATTTTCTGGATTTAATCTAATATAGGAAATTCCAGAATATAGTTTAAACTTCAAAAATTCATAACTTTTAATCTGTAACTCCAAATCAGACAAGTTATATATGAAAAATGATCAGAAAAATCCAATCTATCCATCTGTACTATTCTCATGCATGTTTAAACAAGTTAACTTGATGTTTAATGCAGAACAAGGTAAAACACTTTAAAAGGCCATGTATGAGTTTGAAATTTGAATCTTTGGTTCAAATTGGTTCAAACCCTTCTGGTCTTAGTTGCATTAGCCCAACACACTCATATTGCCATGTTTCATGCATGCATCATATTGTCGCACATTGTTTGGTGATGGTTGTGTATCGGTGTTCTTTGCGGCAGGTTCTGCCTCCGAGGAGTACCGTGATTACCCTAACGAAGAACCGTATCAGTGCATCGAACCATCAGGCAAGCAACCAACCATTTGATCATATCGATACAATCCCTTGTTCTCGCCCCTGCTCTCTTTTACTGCATTAAGACAACGCGTTTCAAA
This sequence comes from Triticum dicoccoides, assembly GCF_002162155.2. Taxonomy (NCBI): domain Eukaryota; kingdom Viridiplantae; phylum Streptophyta; class Magnoliopsida; order Poales; family Poaceae; genus Triticum; species Triticum dicoccoides. The sequence continues at coordinate 657,997,741 of NC_041387.1, read as the reverse complement.
CTGCTGTGTGCTACGGTAGTTGAACCCACTTCCTCTGCATGACCTGTCATTGCCACAGTAACTAGATGAAACCCACTAGCATGTGTAGGAGTTGTTTGAGCCATATGTATGTGTTGTTCCTACCTTGCTATGCCTGCTATGCTTAGAGTCGTGTCAGGTCTGGTTCATCTGGGTGATGGGCTAGAGTGAAATGATCATGTCGGTAATGAGAGTGGTGTGGTGAACACGATTTGGTAAAGGTATCGATGAGAGGCCATGTAGGAGTACATGGTGGGTTGTTTCATTGAAGCCGACCTTAACCACTGAGATCTGTATGTGTGATTTAAGAATCAGCTACTACCATGCATTAGGCCCGAAACCAATGGACCCTCTCGGCTTCTTATTCACCCTAGTTCTCCGTCCAGGAGTTGCAAGTAGTTTCTGGTGTTTGTAGTCTACTGGAGGCTGTGGATAGCGCTGACCGTAGGGGTGGGCTGTGATGCGGTAGGTACGTGGCCGGGAATACCGGGCACCCGTTAGGTGTCACGGACCCCTGTACACATCATTCGGGGCCGTATGGGAAACCTCGGCCGGACTCCCTGCGGATGGAACCTGGATAGGCGATAAACCTGGATTGGAGACTTAGGTGATTAGGTAGGTCGTGGCCGACACCCAGGTTGGGCTTCCGCTTGAAGGTTGCCGAGTACATGTCGGGTAAACGACAGTAAGTGGTGAGAGCGTGTATGAAGAAGTACACCCCTGCAGGGTTATCATGATCTATTCGAATAGCCGCGTCCGCGGTAAAGGACTACTTGGTTGCCTATACAGTTCATAGACAAGTAAATGGAAACTGCTAAAAGCCTCAAGATAAGTGTGAGTGTCGAGGATGGCTCTTCCGTAGGAAGACGGAGGTGGATCCTCGGTAGTGTATTGAAGTGGTGAGTAGTGGACTCGTGTGCGCAAAACCATTTCAAGTTGGAGTCTCGTAGGATAGCCTAGCCAAGAGTCAAAGCTGGCGTGCTGCAATAACCCCACCAACCCTTCTTGATAATGTGCATGTATGTAGGATCTGATGTAAGTCTTGCTGAGTACCTTTGTACTCATGTTGCTATAATTTACATTTTTACAGAAGACGCTGCAACCCCTTCTGATGGGTTCTTCGTAGACGTTGACATCAATGAGTAGGCTAAGGCCCAGGTGGTGATCCTGAGCTTGTGAAGGACCACGTAGTATAGCTAGGCTTTCCAAGCCTCTTTTATTTTACTAGTTGTCTGTACTCAGACAAGTTACTTCCGCTGCTGGTTTGTATGACTGTATGACTTGAATGCTGGGTCGTGTGACCCGTACCTATGTGTATGTTATGTATGGCTCTCTGAGCCTTAAATAAAGTACTTGTGTCATAGAGTCATGTTGTGATGCCTTGTTGTATTTGCACATATCGAGCATATTGTGTGTATGATTGAAATGCTTGGTATGTGTGGGATCTGACTATCTAGTTGTTTATCCTTAGTAGCCTCTCTTACCGGGAAATGTCTCCTAGTGTTACCACTGAGCCATGGTAGCTTGCTACTGCTCTGGAACACTTAGGCTGGCCGGCATGTGTCCTTCTTCGTTCCTGTGTCTGTCCCTTCGGGGAAATGTCACGCATTGAGTACCGGAGTCCTGTTAGCCCGCTACAGCCCGGTTTACCGGAGTCCTGCTAGCCCAGTGCTACAGCCCGGACCCACTTGCTGATGACCGACACATTCGAAGCTGGGTCATGGATGCCTGTCCCTGTAAGTCTGTGCCACTTTGGGTTTACGACTAGTCATGTCAGCCCGGGCTCCTTATCATATGGATGCTAGCGACACTATCATATACGTGAGCCAAAAGGCGCAAACGGTCCCGGGCAAAGGTAAGGCGACACCCGTGGGGATACCGTGCGTGAGGCCGCAAAGTGATATGAGGTGTTACAGGCTAGATCGATGTGACATCGAGTCGGGGTCCTGACAAACGGCCACTATGGTGACAACCTCTTCGATGCACTGGTGGCCCTGCGACTGCCCGTCGTCGCGCCGGACAATGTCCACCTCGAAGTCGCGCTCGCCGCGCAGCGCCTGGCGCAGCAAGACACCATCGACATAACCACCCACGTCTACGCGCAAATCGTCCACAAGGACTACTACATGCAAGAGGAGGACGATAGGACGCTGGCCTTCTTGGACCGCAGGGCAACCTTGGACGGCACTGTTCAGAAGCACGTTGAGATCGCCACCAACGCCGCTGCTCCTCACATGTCGGTTGGTGACCCGGCGCACTAGGGCGTGAGGATGTCGTTGATGGATCCATATGTATTTTTATCTTTCCGTTAAATCCATGTAGTAGTATATGATACTACAGTAATTATCTTACCTTTCGCATCAACTTCATAATTTTCGTACATACTCCATGCATGAACGGCGCCAGAACCTAACTTCTCATAATCTAGGCAAAATCATTATTTTCTATCTATCGGTCGCGCCATGGAGCAGAACCAAATTTTACAAGTTACGAGTTCAAAAGGAAAAGCCTGTCGTGTTCGTGTCACACCCCCACATGGTTGGTCCGGCACGCCGCTCAAGCGGGAATGCGTGTGGTGTTGCATTTTCACTTACAAGTGGGACCGCAGTTGAGCAAACCGACATCGGCAAACCCCCACCCCACCTACCGCGCGATGGCTGAGAAAACAGGAGGGAGAAGAGATGGCTGTAGCACGGACTCCAAGAAAATTGGTGTCGGATGGGACTCGTGTGGGTGGCGTGTGCCGTATTGCTAGACGTGAATGCTAGTTATGGCCCATGCCATCACACTATATCGAGCCTATATCGAGGTACGTAGAACAAATTTCCTGCAGTCCGTGCTCAGCCCTCCTCTATCTCTCTTCTCAGCCAGCCAGCAGACGCACGGAGCCCATCGTCTGTTTGCTCACATGCGGTCCCACATGTCAGTGAAAACGCAAGCGGACCCACTGAACCTGCACATCTTTCATCTCGACGTGCTGGTGATGAAAAACAAATCCAATAAAAATCTTCGGTGGCCGCTTTTGGAGTTACTCAAGAGTAGTAAGATTCTATTTACAGTTTAACCCAAGATGCACATCTCGTGGCTTCAACTACCACTCTATTTTCTTTCATGACATGACCTGGATGCTGGATGTCCCATGTGTCGGCAAAAGGAGGAAGAACCCGACCAAATCTTCGGTTGTGCTCTCGGATTAGACTAGTTGTGCTAACTTAAAAAATTTATTGTGTACTCCCTCCGTTCCAAAATACTTGACTTCCATTTGTCCAAAAATGGATGTACCTATATACTAAAACATGTCTAGATACATATATATTTTGAAAAATAGAAGGCATGTATTGTGCAACGGAGGGAGTAGAATGGATGCAAGTTTTTGTATTGGGAAGAAGAGTACATCCATATATTGATAGAGCATTGGAGTTGGCCTTACAAGTGGGACCGCAGTTGAGGAAACCGACTATCGGCAAACCCCCACCTCGCCTGCCGCGCGATGGCTGAGTTAGAGAAATGATGAGGTTGAAGAGATTGCTCTAGCACGGACTCCAAGAAATATGGTGTCAGATAGAAGTCGTGCTGGTGGTGTGTGCCGTACTCCTGGACGTGAATGCTTGTTCTGGCCCATGCCACCCTACTACTCCTACTACTTACTATATAGTACTAGTATCGAGGATTCGAGGTGCTGGTTACATACAATATGGCTACAGTAAAAACACCCGCACGACGCAAGAAGCATGTGAAGCTAGTACAAATAGTGTACTACTATTGTTGATTGGCCTCATCCGATAACCTGTTGCAATGCACGTACAATTATGTATTCGGAAAATACCCTTGTTGCACCACTCACTCACAGAAGCAACTCGAAAGCCATTCATAAATTTAGTAAGTTTATCACAGGCATATCATTTTATTACATACAATAGGTCATCAACCCACATCGACAACGAGGATACATTATAAATACTAAAGTTTTCACCACACAACAAATAACAAGCAATGAAATGAACTTCAACTCAACCATTCCTCGGCGTTGGAAACGCTTGCTTTGAACCACAAGTGATTCTCTGGGACGGGCCATCTATTGTCGATCTCGAGACCAACACAGGACTGATCATCCAGGCTGAAGCGGCCTACTATATCAGTACCAGGGTAGGGAACCACCCAAATGTCCGAGGTATAGACACAGTTGCTTCTCATAAATGGTAGTAACATTGTGTCAATAGCAGTTGGATTGCCTTTCACCATCATTGGATAGTTTTGTCCAAGGAAGAGCGAGTTTTCTCCAAGACTATCAATTTACCAGGGAGAACGAGTTGGCACTAGCACACTAGTATCCATCCCTTATACCATGCAACGGGTGTTGGAATAGGTCCGGAGAGTGCGACAATGGGAGACTACACCTGCTTCCTTAGCAGTAACATCATCAGTGGGCTGTATACGCACAAGAAGAGGTAATCCATCGGAATTAGTTGCCAGGAGCCACAAAGTATATGGGCGCTGCTCGTCCTCATGCTCATGATCATCACCATCGTCATGTCCCCCTTGGTTATAAAAATTTTCAAGTATGAGTGGTGGAATGTTCACAGGACCTTGGAAACACAAGAAGAAGGTTAATTAGTAAAGGGAAACTTGCTAACCCGCATGCATGTGGATGAAACAATTATAATTACGATGGAAGACAAATGTACCGAAAGCATAAGGATTCCATGCAAAAACAGTGCCACGAGTGGTGGCAGCAAACACAAGGCCGTCGTATTGAATTGCATCACAATACTCATCCGTGTACAAAAACTGATTTTTGAGCAATATCCATCGAGTCAAACCACCAAGGACGGCAACAAGCTTGTCGAAGATAGCAACAACTTCATAGTTGTTGTAATTCCAAGAGCGGTTGGGAACTCGACAAATTACTATCTTCCGTAGAAGACAGTCACCATGATCGTATATGAACGTGCGTACAATACCGGTGTGCTCAACCTCTGGGCAGTCTGCTGAGATTTTTGGAAGTGGAACCCGATCACGAGTGTACACATTCACAAGTTCCCACTCGCAGTTGGACCCAATGTAAACAACCCAATCTCCATTTGCGCCTGCCCAAGCCTTGCCCTCAAGCGATGGCATCTTAACATCATACGTATCATTATCAAGCGGCATCAACTTGCACAGGGTGAGGCCTCCATCGTGCTGGCGCCAGTCATCAAGGTCACGGCAAAGAAGATAGGGGAGATCAAACCGCTCCTTGACTCTTGGGTTCCTTGTAATGATGTTATTAGTTGAGTCGAGAATGGGCTTGAACGAACCTGCCATGCTAGCCGAGGTGATGACATCGCACCGATCAATGAGTTCCTCCACCACGTCATCTTTCAGATGGGGCAAGAATAACAGGGTCATTTCCGGCCTGTTCCCTCCATGGAGAAGACGATCGAACAATGGCAGAAGAAAGGGTGAAGGGCTAAAGGAAAATGGAGGAGGGAGAGGAAGAGCGTGCGACAGCAGTTCCAAATCGAGAGGGAAAGGCAAAGAGTCAGTGGACGGTTGCCAGTTTACCACGGTTCACGAAGAGGCGCCCCGGCCTACACATCCGTTTGGAAATACTCCTACTACTCGTCGTCGTCTCACTGATATGTTGGAATGGGACCACATGTCAATGAAACATGGTGTGTAATTTCTCGTGCAAAATGCGATCTGGCCGCGTTGGCCCGACGTGCCGCATTAGTTATCGACCTTTGTTTTTTAATGGCGTGCCGTTCAGTTTTGAAGCATGACTAACTGGTACTGTACGCAGAGAAAATATAAACTACTCTACCACTACTCCACCTCCAGTACTAGTAGTATAAAAAAGATATATAGGCTGGAGCTTCAGCGCTTTCTTGCCAAGGGCTGCCCACTTGCTTCTCACACTACCACCCTCTCTCTAGATCTAAAAAAGATGGCCCCTCTCTCCCTCCTCACCGGTGGTCACAGATCCGGCGGGGAAGAAAAGGATGTGCAGCGTTGATGCACTCGTCGTCGGCGAGCGAGGTCACGCACTGACGACAAAACCGTCCTCTCAGACCTAGCGCCCGCACGGGATGGCCTCCGTCCCCAAGCTCTCTGCCGTAGTGTGTGCGGAGGACAACGACCACGAGCGAAGCCACTTCCCGCCGACCCTAAGGTATGCTACCTCTTTTCGAACCATACCCTTGTTCTATTGCCCCATCTGCCACGTCGTTGCATGTGGATCTTTTTCCACTCCACCATCTTCCCAATTTGCTATCCTCTGCTCTGCTAGCCACGCAGACGAAAACCATAATTTGCACTATTAAAGGAAACCCTACTTCATGCAGACTAATCCATGTCTGGGTTGAATAAGGAAAGGAAGGGAGACTGTACTGTCCAAGAGAGTAGGCATCGAACCCGCAACTAGGTTGAAAAGGGGAAAATCAGTAGCTAAGGAACGAGTCTCGTGTCTCTTGGTTGAAGAAGGGTAGAAAGGCATTACAACGCAATAGAGAATGACCAGGTCGATCGGTTTGTTTTCCTCACATAGGAAAAAGGTGGCTAAAGAGAACAAAAATGGGACGTAATCCACATATGCTGCCTGGATATTTGTTGCTCTGGGCAACCATACCTCCCTCACCACTCTGCGTCCGTGGAGGTACATCGTACTAGTGCGCCCACTGTCCGAATGGGCCTCCCATGCTCTTATTGCCACTTTTTTCTGTTAGTATAACGCCAGCAATCAAGTCAAGCAATGCTACTGCTGAAGTGAAGCCACATTTAACTAATGCCGCTCTCAGTCTAATGCCACCGATAAATTTAAGCAATGCCATTTAATGTCACTGGATTATTTTAGGGTTAGCTGTTGATTGTGGATGTATTAAAGATTTTTCAGCTAAGGCATTCTAATGTTGTTGCACAACCAGTATACCAATGATGAAACTTGTTACTACCTTCAGATTTTTGCACTATTAATGCTTATAGATTACATACCTCACATTCATGAGATAAGTTAATTTTTTTGTACAGTGTCACCAAAATGCCAAGGCGCTGATGTCATTTTATTTTGGTTAAACTGCACAAACAATTATGAAGAGAAGAGGAAAGGTCAAGAGTGGGCACTTCCTCCTCCGGTTGTTCTCTTGATTCGTTCGATCAAGTTTTTATGTTTGATCAATTATCAAGATTGGGATAGCAATTTTTAAGGTCCCGCCGATTTCGAAATACTTGGAGGTACATGGTTTGCAATTTTTTTATACTGTCATTAGTTAATAATGCTAGTTACCTTCAGACTTTTGTATTTGGTTTAATGCTCATGCACAGCTAGTATACCAATGCTGAAACTTGTTACCTTTACATTTTGTATTGTTAATTCTTATAGAAACCTTCCAGTGCTAGAGTTTATTGAAATCTGTTTAGTAAAACCATTGTACTATACCCTGTAATAAACTAACTACTCTACTGTTGCACTAGCCACTGGATTAGTGTATATTTGTAGTATTCGAATGGTGTTGCATTAGCGTATGGACATAAATAAAGTGTGGCAAACTTTCCCAGATATGTGCTCAAGAAAACTACTACCTGTTTTTCTAAATACTAGACGTTTGGGTACTTTAAGTTGAACCGTGAAAATGTCTTATATTAAGGAACAGAGGGTGTAGAGTTCACTCAAATTATCCCGGTAAAGCTAGTCACACCTTTGTTAAAATTAATGTTCATTTTGTTATCGGAGGAGGTCTGTATGATTGGATTATAATTTCAGTTGTATCGATTTCACCTCTTCCATCACTGCGAACATGGATATCCTTGGTCTGATGAAGAATAGGCGCTATATTTCTGCTCTGAACCAGCAAATCAATTCAGTATGAAATTGTCCAGGGCAAAACATAACTGTATCAGATTGTCCAGTGCAGAACATGACAGATGCTAAGCGGAAGAGACATGTTTAAACCGAAAATACATGGTGTGGTATATGTTTACTAGCTGCTTGATATTTGTGAAGACAGAGATGTCTGCCCGTTGCTATTTGGCAAACAAACAAAGTATCCTCAATTTTGGTTGAACTGCACAAGAGAATAGTATAGTCACTGCATGCAGTGCCATTTGAAAATAGACACAAAGATTGGATAGTCACTTCATGGATTGCAGAAAAGTAGTAGTGTACTATTTACTGGCCAACACTAGGTGCTTCATTGCTTTGGTCTGATTATACAATGGGCATCATTTTGCCTAAGTTAAAGTTTGTATTCCGAAAATAGTCTCGCGGTGTGATCGAGAGAAGACCAAATCATATTGCAGTGGATGTTCCTCCATCATGTGTGGTTCATTCTCATGGTTCCAGCTGTTGGTGAAACCACTTACGTTTGCAAGAGGAATTGTAGACTTCACAAACAAATTTGTCTTCCAGTCTGTACTGAATGTTGGCCAAGAGAAGCATCCATGTTAGTAGGAAGAACAGATGTTTTTTCTAGATCTTTGCTTTTGGAGCTACATATTTGTATATGATATGTGAATCATTGAGATGCATTAACATGTTGATCTTATGTACGGGAATCGTACTAGTTAGGTTTAGTTGCGATGCAAGATCCGAAGTGGCTGATCTTTGCTTTTGGAGCTACATATTTGTATATGATCTGTGAATCATTGAGATGCATTAACAGTTACTTATTTTTGTTCGCTCAGTGTTTACAAGTTACTGATCGATCACTAGCTAGCCTACAAATGCGCTCCTGGCAGTTTTATTTGCGACGCAAGATACGAAGTGGCAGTTTTTTGAATAAAAATGCCTACCTCTGAAGAAACTGACAAGCTACACTATCGATCCTACACAGATAAAAATGCCTACCTCTGAAGAAACTGACAAGCTACACTATCGATCCTACACGGATAAATAACGGATCACGCACGTACTACCTCCTTTCCGGTTTGGAGGGCTCAATTCAAGAAACGACCTACTCGATCCTACACGAATAAATAGCGGATCACGCACATACTAGTACCTCCTTTCCAGTTTGCAGGGCTTAATTCAAACCTCTCACCAACCAAGGTACTCCCTCCGTCCGGTTTTATTAGTCCCGTGAGCAAAGCAGCAAGACCAAGGCATGGCAATAATTAATGGCATGCGGAAGTTTAAGCCTAATTAATTCCAGGGATTTAAGTGGCTGCATGCGTGCCCTCGGCTGCGACTCGTTTCATGCTACTTCGTGTACTGCCTGCGAGCGATTCTGAGTGCCTGCATGCAGCCGGCCATAATTAAGGCAGCTAACTAATGCGAAAAAAGATACGCTTTAATTTTTGCGGGCTTTTTAAATCCGTGGAATCATTATTGACAAGGAGGGAGATGATTCGAGTGCACTCGTTTGACCGCCATGCCGGCGTGCGACCCAGACGGGACGGGATGGCGCAGTCATAATTTCAGTTTCTCTAGTTTTCCACGGCAAGCTGGTGCGCTAAGCCATTATGCATTGAATTCCGATGACCGTCGCGCTACCTTCCCCCTATAAGTACAGTTTCCCGGCCTTCTCCGGTGCCACCGTGACCCATCTCGCCATATCCTCATAAGCCCCCACCGGCCTGACGTTGCTCGCCACGTCCGCCATGCCCCTGCCCGTCCGCGGTAGGCGATGCCGGAGGCGGTCACCGCCGGAACTAGTGTTCGGTTTTTCACCGGAAGGCAGACGGAGGGAGGAGGCATTCTATCTGTCTTTAGATGGCAATGCGGAGATCGAGGAGTTGTTGGAGTGCGACCGCATGGCGGACGAGCGGGAGTTGTTGGAGAGCGACCGCCTGGTGGAGGAGCAGCGTATCGCTGATTTGCGTCGCCAGCGGGACATGGAGCAGCAGCGCACCGACGCTCTGAGTCGCGATCAGAGCGCCCACAATTGGGCCGACTACGTGGAGGCCGGCGCCCGGCAAATAGCCCTGGAGGCTGTCGGGCATGCACGCATTCGCGACGCTGATTTTTACTACCAGCTCGTCAAGTGGGTTTCCTACTTGGAAGCCGAAGCTTCGGTGGACCACGCCTTCATGGAAAGGGCCAACGCGCGCGAGCAACACGCCCTATCGCACCTCTTGCAAGTCCGAGGCGAGGCGCAGGACGCCGCGTGCCGGAGTTTAGCGTGCACCACAAATGGCGGCCGGCATTGTCTAATTAGCTAAGAGTAAGTTAGTACTTGTACGCTACTAGAGTATTAGTGGGAGTAGATAGTTAACTTGGCTATGATGGTTGTCAACGTGGAAGTTCAATACTCTATATGTAGATCGGACGTGTTACTTTGCTCTGAATGTTGAACTTTCCGTTTGAACGTATGGAATGGGCTGTTATTTTTTTAAATGGGTTGTATTTGTCCTCCACGGGTTTAGAGGCTGACTTGTGGGCCTAGCAAGTTGACGCGTACACAATCAGGAGATGATTGTACGTGGAGAGGATGACAGCAGGGACCCCGCCAAGGTCATGGCAGTACGCAAGCAAGTGCCTCCTTATTTCAAGCCAATAAAAAATGGCTCCTTCCAATGGATTTCTGACATCTGAGTCCCATGCCATTGTCAACGTAGTCAATAAACGAGAGAATTGCACAACGAGCGGCTGACACCAGGGACCCAGCAGCTCGCCCAGTTATTTTTTGTTTTGAGTTAATTTGATAAATGCCACTCCAAATCTGGTGTATCCGAGAAATGCCACTGCAATTTCCAAACTTTGAAAATGCCATTTCTGGTGGCATTTTTTGAAGTCTGGAGTGGAGTTTATCAAAGTTTGCAAACTGCAGTGGCATTTTTCAAAGTTTGCAAAAATTGTAGTGGCATTTTTTTAAGTTTGGAAATTGCAGTAAATTTTTATGAATCGCCATAATTGGAGTGGAATTTATCTAATTTGTTTTTGAGACGGAAGCAGGGTGTCAACTGGGCTGTGCGGGACACTTTGGCCTGTCTAGACAGGCTTTTCTTTTATGTTTGCCATAGACCAGCCCAGTAGTTTTTATTTTCTTTCTGAAAATGGCTAGCCCAGTTTTTTTTTGATTTGTCAAGTAAGTCGCTTTATCAGGCCTGTTGGGCTGCAAATCTTTCAAGCCGAGGAGAGCTTCATTCGGCTGGCCGAGAAAATGGCCTATCAGTAATGAGAAATGGGCTGTACATTTTTAAAACACAGCAAACCGGCAATTAGTTTCAAATATCTTTTTTTCATTTCGAGATTTTAAATTGCATTGATTTTTATGCGTGGACAATTTATTCGATTTTATATTGATATACATTTATTTTTAAAATCAGTCTGAATGTGACTCGAAATTTCGGGATAAAAAACAGTTCAGACCGCACCGACATATGCAAAATTTCGTATAATTTTTTAACCGTGGCCACAATATGGGCTGTAATGCTAACAAAAAGAATATGGGCTCCAAAAAAACCGTATGAATTAGCAAATGGGCTGTAAATTATTTGAAATAATGGCAGATGAGCTGTATGTTGTTTTCCACAGATTTGAGGCTTTCCACAAATGGCATGTATATTGTTGGATGTCCATCCAACGACCGTCGTGCTTCTTCAATCTCTGCTCCTCCTGCTCCGGCCGCTCAAACAAGCGCCGGCGGGACTGCCTGCTCCCTCCTCCCCGCGGCCGATTGTGCTGCCACGCAGGCCTCACCGCCCCACCGTACTCCCATCGCTGGCCTAGTCATCCCTCTACTCACCCACAGTCCCACACCTGCTGTCGTACTCCCCTCCGCGTGGGAAACAACTGCCGAGTCTTCCCTGACTCCGTGTCGTTTCCTTCCTAGGCCTCGCCATTGTCCACCGCCCCGGTGCTCTCGGTGTGGCGTGGTCAACGTGGTCAACGACCGACATGCATCTGACAGCTGGGTCCACGGCCGCACGCAAGGAAATATCTCCTTATTACACGCAAAATAATGATTCCTCCACCTAACATCTGGGATCCACCGAAAGGGCCTATGTATTTCGCGAAAATTACCGCCGCTGACAGCTCGGACCCACCAGCTATATCTTTGCACGCAAGGAAGTGCTTCCTTATTACGCACAAAAAATGAATACTTCCCCTGCTAGCTGGGACCCAGTATAGTGGGCCTACTAAGTTGACGGGGACGAAGGGCTTTGTTAACTTAGTCAATATGGACGATTCTAGTTCGACTGGTCGTACGATGTCCATCCAACGGCCGTAGTGCTTCTTCAACCTCTGGTCTTCTTGCTCCAGGCGCCCAAAGCAGCGCCGGTCATGCCGCATGCTCCTGCCTCCCGTGGCCAGATGTGCTACCGCGAAGGCCTCACCGCCCCCTACTATTCCCACTGCTAGCCAGGCCCTGCGGCGACGACAGCCTCACACCACAGCCGAACCAGTGAACCCTCGTACTCCTCTCCGCGCGGGCTTCCACTGCCGTGTCTTCCCCGGCTCCCTGTCATCCCCTTCCAAGGCCTCGCCGTCGTCCACCGCCCTGGTGCTCTCAGCGCGGCGTGGTCAATGTGGTCAAGGAACGACTTCCATCGCACGTGGACTTTACATGGAGAGGCTGACAGCTGGGTCCATGGCCGCAGCAAGGAAGTGCCTCCTTATTACGCAGAAAATAATTATTCCTCCACCTGACAGCGGGAACCCACCGGACGGGCCACCATATTTCGCGAAAAAACGTTTCGCCCTGACTGCTGGGACCCACCAGCTACATCTTCGCACGCAAGGAAGTGCGTCCGGGCAAAAAAAACGATTCGCCCCCCTGACTGCTGGGACCCACCAGCTACATCTTCGCACGCAAGGAAGCGCCTGACAGTCGGAACCCACCTAGTCGAAGCGTACGTAGCGTTGTCATTCTGGTCGCGAACGTGTACGTACATATATACTGGTCAATGTAGAGGCGCGTACGTACAGCGGCCAGGGTGCAAGAAAGAAAATACGGCCATGTGTGTGTACATACGGACGGGGTCTCGAACGCCTACTGGCGCATATATATGTACGGCCAGGGCTCGTGTACATTGGCTGGGTCGGAACGGAGAAACAGCGTCATCGTCGTGTTCATGGGGAGCCAACCGGCTGGGTCGGAACGGAATGCGTCATCGTGTTCATCGGGAGGGCTTGGACAGAACAGACGATGGAAACGAGGCCTAGCATACCGCAGAACGGAGGAAACGGCCTTGTGTTCGACCGGCCACGTTCGAAACGGGATCCTATTCATCGGGAGGGGTCTGGCGTACCGCAAAACAGAGGAAACGGACCTCCCACGGTCGAAACAGGGGTCCTGTTGATCGGGAGGGGTGTGGCGTACCGCAAAACAGACAAAACGGACCTCCTACAGTCGAAACGGGGGTCCTGTTGATCGGGAGGGGTGTGGCGTACCGCAAAACAGACGAAATGGACTTGTGTTGGAGCGCTACGGTCGAAACGGGGGTCCTGTTCATTGGGAGGGGTGTGGCATACCGCAAAATGGGACTCCACGGGATACTGTTCATCTCCACCGACGACCTCCTCCAGCCCCCACGGGCTACCGTCGACCTCCTCCAGCCTCCACGGGCTCCTATTCATCCAGCCTCCACCGCGCGCTACTCCACCGGCTACTGTTCAACCACCCCTCCATGGGCACCCCTCCACCGTCTACTGTTCATCCAGCCCTCCACCACACCACGGGGTCCTGTTCAACCACCCCTCCACGGGCACCCCTCCATCGTCTACTGTTCATCCAGCCCTCCACACCACGGGGTCCTGTTCATCCAGAGGCAATGCCACCGCTCAATGTTCATCCAGCCCCCCCCCTACAATGCTCACTGTTCATCGAGAGAGGCAGCATCGATCGGCTTCGGTTAGCATCAGTAGCGAAGGAATCGCTCGATCGGGTTCAGTTAACAGCCATCGATCGATCGCTCGGGTTCAGTAACGCGTAGCCTGCAGTGCAATCGCTCGGGTTCAGTTAAGAGCCCAACGCCTCGCTCAGGTTCAGTTAGAGCCAACGCCTCACACACACGCGCGTACGTGTACGAGAGAAACGCGCATCGCTCGGCCCCCGACCTCCCACCGTAACCAGGAACTCTCCGAAATTTTCCTCGCCCTCGCTTTTACCACGGTTTTTTCCGTCATGGACGGCCCAAAGAATGTCATGCAGCTGCGTCTCCGGCCCGCCCAGGACAAAAAGCCCATTTTCTGTCATGATTTTTTGTCATAGAAGTAGGAGCCCACCACATCTATGATGATACCGGGTTTTGTCACAATTATCTTCATAGAAGTGTCATATGTATGACAGAAAAATATTTCGTTCGGCCCAAAATGTCACGGATGTGTCTTTTTTTTGTAGTGCTTTCAGTTTATCAACTGAATTGCTTGAGGACAAGCAAAGGTTTAAGCTTGGGGGAGTTGATACGTCTCCAACGTATCTACTTTTCCAAACACTTTTGCCCTTGTTTTGGACTCTAACTTGCATGATTTGAATGAAACTAACCCGGACTAACGTTGTTTTCAGCAGAATTACCATGATGTTGTTTCATGTGTAAAAAACAAAAGTTCTCGGAATGACCTGAAAATCCTCGGAGACAAGTTTTAGAAAATATAAAAAATACTGGCAAAAGATGAAGACCAGGGGGCCCACACCTTGTCCACGAGGGTGGGGACGCGCCCACCCCCTCTGGGCGCGCGCCCCTGTCTCGTGGGCCCCCTGCAGCTCCGCCGACCTTAACTCCAACTCCACATATTCCGTCTCGCAGAGAAAAGAATCAGAGAGGAAGTTTCATCGCGTTTTACGATACGGAGCCGCCACCAAGCCCTAATCTCTCTCGGGAGGGCTGATTTGGAGTCCGTTCGGGGCTCTGGAGAGGGGAGTCGTCGCCATCGTCATCATCAACCATCCTCCATCACCAATTTCATGATGCTCACCGCCGTGCGTGAGTAATTCCATCATAGGCTTGCTGGACGGCGATGGATTGGATGAGATTTACCATGTAATCAAGTTAGTTTTGTTAGGGTTTCATCCCTAGTATCCACTATGTTCTGAGATTGATGTTGCTATGACTTTGCTATGCTTAATGCTTGTCACTAGGGCCCGAGTGCCATGATTTCAGATCTGAACTTGTTATGTTTTCATGAATATATGAGTGTTCTTGATCCTATCTTGCAAGTCTATAGTCAACAATTATGTGTTATGATCCGACAACCCCGAAGTGACAATAATCGGGATACTTCTCGGTGATGACCGTAGTTTGAGGAGTTCATGTATTCACTATGTGTTAATACTTTGGTCCGGTTCTCTATTGAAAGGTGGCCTTAATATCCCTTAGTTTCCACTAGGACCCCGCTGCCACGGGAGGGTAGGACAAAAGATGTCATGAAAGTTCTTTTCCATAAGCACGTATGACTATATTCAGAATACATGACTATATTACATTAATAAATTGGAGCTAGTTCTGTGTCACCCTATGTTATAGCTATTACATGAGGAATCGCATCCGACATAATCATCCATCACTGATCCATTGCCTACGAGCTTTTTATATATTGTGCTTCGCTTATTTACTTTTCTGTTGTTATTGTTACAATCACTACAAAACCCAAAAATATTACTTTAGCCACTGTTACCATTACTATCATACTACTTTGCTGCAGATACTAAGTTATCCAGGTGTGGTTGAATTGACAACTCAACTGCTAATACTCAAGAATATTATTTGGCTCCCCTTGTGTCGAATCAGTAAATTTGGGTTGAATACTCTACCCTCGAAAGCTGTTGCGATCCCCTACACTTGTGGGTTATTAGTGCTCATCCCACGCACGTACACCTTTTCCATTCCACAGCTATAAGAGTTCTTCAACTAATGGCCTTAGGTACACATCAATGTCGTTGTCGGGTTGCTTAGGGCCTTGGATGAGCACTGGCATCATAATGAACTTCCGCTTCATGGACAACCAAGGAGGAAGGTTATACAAACATAGAGTCACAGGCCAGGTGCTATGGTTGCTACTCTGCTCCCCAAAAGGATTAATGCCATCTGCGCTTAGACCAAACCATATATTCCTTGCGTCACCTGCAAACTCCTCCCTCTACTTTCTCTTGATTTTTCTCCACTGCGACCCGTCAGCGGGTACTCTCAACTTTCCTTCTTTCTTATGGTCTTCTCTATGCCATCGCATCGCCTTGGCATGCTCTTTATTTTGGAACGAACGTTTCAACCGTGGTATTATAGGAGCATACCACATCACCTTGGTAGGAATCTTCTTCCTGGGGAGCTTGCCCTCGACATCACAAGGGTCATCGCGGCTGATCTTATAGCGCAATGCATCGCATACCGGGCAAGCGTTCAAATCCTCGTACTCACCGCGATAGAGGATGCAGTCATTAGGGCATGCATGTATCTTCTACACCTATAACCCTAGAGGGCAGACAACCTTCTTTGCTTCATGCATACTCTCGGGAAATTCGTTGTCCTTTGGAAGCATATTCTTTATCATTACCAGCAACTTTCCAAACCCTTGTCAGATACACCATTCTCTGCCTTCCATTGCAGCAATTCCAGTGTGGTGCCCAGCTTTTTCTTGTCAGCTTCACAATTCGGGTACAACAATTTCTTGTGATCCTCTAACATGCACTGCAACTTCTTCTTCTCCTTTTCACTTGCGCAGTTTCTCTTTGCATCGGCAATGGCCCGACCTAGATCATCAGCAGGCTCATCTGATGCCTCTTCTTCAGCTTCTTCCCGCATTGTCGGCTCAGCTTCTTCCCGCATTGCCGGCTCAGCTTCTTCTCCCATTGTTGTACCATCGTATTCAGGGAACCCATGGCCGGGATAGATCTCGTCATCCTCTTCTTCTTCATTGTCTTCCATCATAACCCCTCTTTCTCCGTGCTTGGTCCAAACATTATAGTGGGGCATGAAACCGGACTCAAACAGGTGGATGTGAATGGTTCTTGAGTTAGAGTAGTTGTGACCATTCTTACAGCCAACACATGGATAAGGCATAAAACCATCCGCCCGCTTGTTTGCCTCAGCCGCAAGCAGAAAAGTATGCATGCCCTCAATAAACTGGGGAGAGCATCGGTCATCGTACATCCAGCTCATCTTCATTATACAACACCGAATAGACCAAATTAATACAAGTTCATACATAAATTAGTTCATACATAAAGTTCATACAACACTTAAATGCAACATATATACAAAAAACTCTCTAGCTAAAGCATTTAAATGCAATAACAAATGTGATCAAGATCGCAACTAAGGTAACAATTGATCCAACAGCATAATGATACCAAGCCTCACTATCAATGGCATATTTTCTAATCTTTCTAATCTTCAAGCGCATTTACTCCATCTTGATCTTGTGATCATCAATGACATCGGCAACATGCAACTCCAATTCCATCTTCTCCCCCTCAATTCTTTTCAATTTTCTTTCAAATACTTGTTTTCTCTTTCAACTAAATTTAACCTCTCGACAATAGGGTCGGTTGGAATTTCTGGTTCACATACCTCCTAGATAAAAATATCTATGTCAACTTGATGGGCATAATTTGTCATAAACACGAAATGCAACAAATAGTTTTAAAAGAGAATATACCACATCCGAATCATAACACGGACGAGGGCCGACGGGGACGGATATGAAAACCATGGCACTATGTATAACAAACAACATGCGGATAAGATAATTATACGAGTAACTATATATCTAAATCACACAAGCATGAATTATTTTATATAAAAAAGATAAGAACAAGAGGCTCACCACAAGGTGGTGCCGGCGACGGGTCGGTGCAGACGATCGACGGTGGTTATGACGGAGACGGGAAGGCACTAATTAAGTAAACCACACCTACATATGCAAACTAAGTGTTATTTTGACCTCGAATTGCATATAAATCAAATAAACTATCACATATAATTCCTTCCAAATTACTAAAACCCACAAATTAATCACTATATAAAGCATTGCAAGAGCTAATCTAGCAATGAGAGATGAAAGGACAAAGTTGCTAGCCTTTGTGATCACTTGAATGGATGGGGTTCAAATCTTGACAAAATTTAGGCAAAATGTGCGATGAGCTCGAGGAAGAGGGGAAGAACAGAGAGGAGAGGGGAAAGGGAAGAACAGGGCGAGCTCGAGCTCGGGTGGACGAAGGGTTTATATAGGAGTACCTTTACTACCGGTTCATGGCACGAACCGGTACTAAAGGTGCTGGAGGGGCCCCGGTCTGACAACATCCTACCACCACTCTATTTAGTACCGGTTCGTGGCACGAACCGATGCTAAATGTTCGCCATGAACCGGTACTAATGAGAGCGGCCCGCCTAGCCATTGGAACCGACATTAATGGTCACATTAGTGCCGGCTCAAATACGAACCGTGACTAATGAGCTAAACATTAGGCCCTTTTTCTACTAAGTGTACCTGCACGGCTCCAGCGATCGCTCGGCTTGCCAGTGAGGATTTTGCTCCTGTCGAGCACGTTGACCCCAGCCATGTTTGTGAGCCTGCCCCGTCGAAAGGCCCGCTAGCAGTCCGTCCTTCCTCTTTTCCATTTTTCTCTTCTTTGGTATTACTAGCAAAAGAGCCCGTGCGTTGCAATGGGAAAAAAATAACACATGGTCTTGGCCAAAACCATGACTCAAGACCCTAATAGGTCCATGTCCTTTATTTTAACATGGCATCACAGTTGTGTTGCGGACGATGGACTCGGTGCTCATACAACGAAAACGCTTTTGAATGGGGTTAGTTCTAGGGCTCATACAACAAAAACGCTTTTGAATGGCTTTTGAATGGGGCTAGTTTGGGACACCTAGGTGCCTGGGCACCTTGCCTATCCATCGTTGGATCATGCTTAGCGACTGATTTGGAAACCAATGTAAATGATTTAACTAGTAGTTAATTTGGCAGGCTTTAATTCTTTAATCGTCTCATGCATGCATGTCAAATCATAGAAAAGGAAGGTGATTAAAATACCATAATGAATAAAAATCAACATTTATTACCTCCTTATATAGCACCTATTAATTTATAGAATAAATCACTACAGATGTAAATACACGTGTATGTTATGTAACTTCAGTAGTAGGTATACACATACACATACCCCGTACATGTACTTTTTTTTGAAAGGCACACGCATATATACATAATTTCGTTAGTTGGTATATGCATACCCGCGTATGTACATAATTTCGTTAGTGGTATATGCATAACCGCGTATGTGCATAATTTTTTTGGTAGGTATATGCATACCCGCATATGTACATAATTTCGTTAGTAGGTATATACATATCCGCTTTGTATATAATTTCTTTACTACCTAAAACCCAGAATAAATCATTGGATATATACATATCCGTGTATGTATATAATTTCATTAGTAGGTATATATACAATGGGTATGTTTATATTATTTGGAGTCAGCACAATTTGTTGATATAGATAATAAAATATTTTGTCATGGATACCTCATGAAGATATCAATTTTTATGTATACATATATTCATTTGTGCGTAAAAATTCACAAGCCGCTAAATCACATTGTGCGTACATAGTATACCTCGATCTAAAGAGGATGCATGTAATCATGTACATCTCTTTCCTTTTTATTCTGTCGTTCTCACTCACCAATTAATGTGTGTTTTAATTCTATACAAATTAATAAATGCAAATGGGTGGACATGCGAGCTATTAAATGCTAGGTGCCTGGGCACCTAGGTGCTCCCAACAATATACC
>NC_041387.1:657925843-657977451 GCF_002162155.2 Triticum dicoccoides | reverse complement strand
TTGTGCGAGCGCATGCTCGCTTTGAATAAGACGAGAAATATGTTGTTTTTACCCTGAGAGGTTTTACAGAGGTGTGCATGCGTGGTTATCGATGTTTTCTTCCCTTATCAATCTGATTTTAATTAGTATTTATTGGCAATTTAGATCGCCGCCGGCACGAAAGAAAAACAGACCATGCACTGTAGATTAAGTTGGCATCAAAAATAATATTTTAAATATATGTAACAGCTAAAAATAACATCATATTTAGATTCTGCATATTTTTCTAATCAAACTTCATCCGTTCACGAACTGAGAAAAAAAGTTGTTTGAAAATATACAGAATAATTGTCTATGTAAATAGCGTGGTCATGTACGTCCTGCGGACCTTTATATCTATATCTATATCTATACCTACTAATAAAGCAAGCTGTGTTTCGTCAATTTTTTTATCCGTTCACCATCGAAAAGAGTTTTTTTTTCTATCTGAGGTGGTACTAAATTCTTATGCGTTTATCTGCTAGAAAAAAGAATTTTTGTACCCGGGCCGCGTGTTGTGGCCCAGCGAAGCAAGCCCCGTTATTTTTCTGCCCACGCAGCTGGGAAATTTCTATTTTCCGAACCGGGCGATAAATAGTCAGAGTTTCACAAATGACAACCTATAATGGGCTGGCCCATTTTTCCTTATTTTTGTGTTTTACTTCTATTTTTATTCTCGTTTCCCTATTTCCTTTTCCCTCCCAAGTTTTTTTCTTTAAGAATTTATTTCGTAAATTAAAAATTCTCAATAAACCTTTAGAATTAAAGATAAGACATTTTGGAAAATGTACATAATTCCAAAACTTTGTTGCTATTTGGAAAATATTCGAGACTTGCAAAAAGTTTCCCATTTTTCAATTTTTTTATTGTTTTTCAGAATTGTTCGAGATTTCTACAAAGAAAATGGCATGTCAAAAAATGCTCTAGATTCTTAAAATATTCCTGTTTGAGTGAATTTTTGACAATTTAAAATAATGTTCGTGTATAAAAGATACACATGTTCTAAAAATCTTATGAATTTTCAATACATGTTCCTGTTTTAAAAATTGTTCACAAATTCAAATCATGTTCATGTTCTTATAAAAAACTGGGTGCTTTCAGAAAATCTTTGTGAATTTTATAAGATGTTCCCTTCATATTTTGTTCGGGTTTTTCCAAAAGTATACATAATTTTTAAAAAATTGTTCAGGATTTAAAAAATTGTTCATGTTTCCTATAATGGTCAGAAACTTCATACCTTAAAATCCCCTCGATTGAAAGGATTGATAAGAAAAGTAGATTAAATAACTCATCGGCCTTCTCTGGCGTACGATGACGTAACAAAACTCTTAATTGCCCTCGATTAATGAATGGAAAAATAATGGATTGATTCCTTCACACGTGGCGAAACCGAGAAGCTAAATGTTTCTTTTTCGTGTGCACACAGGGTTTTGCTTGCGCATATAATTCTCACTAACTTTAAATGTATATTATTTTATCTCTCGTTGCAACTCACAGACATATGTGCTAGTAATAACCTACACACAAATCCCACGGTAACTTTGATCCAGGGTTATTGAAAAACAACCTCAGGTAACTCACGTGAATATAGCACGTTAATATATGAATCGCATACCCGATGCATACATACAAACACCGCGATAATTTTGACTAAGAAGGAAAAAAATTGTTTAAAAACATACCCCGGTAATTTATGTGAAAATAGCACGGTATACAAATCGCATATCCGAGAACTTACGTACAAATAGCCTGGTAACTTTGACCAAGGAGAACAAGAAAGTTATTTAACCCGGTATCTTATGTGAAAATAACATGGTAATATATGAACCGAATACTCGATAACTTTCATACAAATATTGTAGTAACTTTGACCAAGGAGGGGGGGGGGGGGTTGTTAAAAAAACATACTCCGTAACTTATGTGAAAATAGCACGGTAATATACGAACCGCATATCCGATAACTTACATACAAACATTGCAATAGCTTTGACAAAGGAGAAAAAAGGGTTGTTGGAAAACATAACCTCTCCCCCGATAACTTACGTGAAAATATGACGGTAATATACAAACCGCATACCCAAACACCAGATAACTTTGAGCAAAGAAAAATAAAGTTGGTGAAAAACAAAACCCCTATAACTTATGTGAAAAGTGCACGGTAATATACGAACTGCATACTCGATATCTTACGCACAAACACCACGGTAACTTTTGACCGGGGGAAGAAAAAGTTGTTAACAAACATAACCATGATAACTTATGTCCAAATATCATGAGAACTTACATACCACATGGGTGATAACTTCTGTAGTCTAGGCATGATAACTTGTGACCTAGAAAAAAAAGTCATCGGAACATACCAATATGGGATCTAGTTTCGAAGATCTTGTCGTGACGAATCTTTTATATGAAAACGGTTTCTGCATCTGACTGACGGTTTAAACTACAAAACATTTTAAACTTTTAGAATAAGGAGAACATATGATGACATTAGCTTTGTTGTCCTCCAATGCATACATGTAATTAGAGAAAGGAATACACGTGAAAGAAAAGTAAGTCATCTTAATGCATGCATGCATGTAATTGTATGGAGGAAAGGAGTATGGTAGTTTTGCTTATGTGGCACAAGTGTGCCAAATATCATGGTCCTCTAAATGTATTAAATGCACATTTGACAAATGTTGAACATATACTCAGATAAATGTTCAGCATGCACTTGAAAATGTTGAGTGTGTACCAGAAAAAAATCCAACAAAAATTAAAAAATAGAAAAAGAAAAGAAAAACAAACCAGCAAAAAGGAAAAATAAATAAAAAACAGTGAAACCCCGTAAACACCAGTCTATAAAAATAATATTGATCAAAACCTTTTTAAAACCAGAGGGAAGATTCCCTAAATCCGTACATGCTCTTCTCAAAACCAACGCTATTGGCCAGACCTATCAGAGCGAACACTATAGGTGAGTTGTAGTTCTGTCGCGCAGTAAGCAAGACATAGCCGAAATCACTAATTAAAGAGTACTCTTTCCAAAAATCACTTCCACCTTCTCAAGTTGAGACAAGTGGCGCACTGTGCATGTGCGCCACCTGTTGCAACCTGGGAGTTTTCCTTTTTTCGTACATCCATTTATTCAAAATATTTTATCTCCTAAACCGTGTGTCCGAATCTCGAACCGTTTTTACCATTGGATTTCTCGCGTCGAGATCTTCAAAACTAGATCACATTTTGATATATTTTGATGAATTTTTTTCACGAAAAAGCCAGTCGAAAAAAGCAGAAGGAAAAATCAAATCAGGACCACTTTTTTCCCTTCCCGAAAGCCGTTTTCGAGAGGCAAGGCCGTGCCTGTCGCAGAAGCAAAATCATGCCTCTCGCAAAAGGAAAAAACATATTTTTTTCGTTTTCGAGAGGCACGGAAAAGGAAAAAAGAAGAGAAAACACGCGTTTTTCCGAGGAACGACCGTGCCTCTCGCGGAAGCAAAACAGTGAATCTCATAAAGGAAAAAAAAGGGAAAATGAGTTTTTTTTTCATTTCCGACAGGCACGGCCGTGTCTCTCGCGGAAGCAAAACCGTGCTTCTCACGAAAGGAAAAAACGCGCTCGTTTTTTCGTTTTCTAGAGGCACGGCCGCGCATCTCGCGGAAGCATAACCGTACCTCTCGCGGAAGCAAAACCTTGCCTCTGACGGGATTTTCATTTTCGAGCGGAAGCACAATCGTGACTCTCGCGAAAGAAAAACAAAAAAATTGTGTTTCCTCGCGATTTTTTTCATTTTATTTTGTCGAAAAGCTTAGAAAGATCGGAAAGCCGAAAACCACAAAAAAACCTATCTAAAAAGCCAAAAACGCGTGTGAAAAAAAAACAAAATTCAAAGGGATGTGCAGCCCACCCCTAATTATCGTTGGGAGGCTTCCGAAGAAGTGAATCTCAATTAGTTGCTCCTCGGCACAGCACTAACGTTTGGTATCGATCTTTCTATACTCGCCCAATTATTTGTTTCGGAAATTGGGTTGCTTAACACGCTTGCCATGTGCTATAGCTAGTTCATCATTGTGGCAACCACTTGTGCAGCGTCTCCATCCTCAAGGCAAAAGGCGTACCATGCCACGCTAGTCTAGCCGGCGCTGCAACATCATTAGTCACGGGAGAAGATCCCTCAAAGCTTCACACAATGATCGGTGGTGCCACCACCGCAACTTAATTAGCGCGAACGAAGCCGAATAAGGGCGCTGATAAGTCTCGCTTCACGCGAGACGAGCGCAAGTCTCGCTTAAGGTTCGCGCGATTTGGGCTGGCCCAGGGGCGCTAATATGTCTCATTTTTTTATTTGTTTCTTTTCATGTTTTTTGTTTCTGCTTTTTGCTTTCTTTTTTACTTTTGTTTACGCTTCAAAATATTCAAATTAGATATATTAAAAATAAATATACATTAAACATTTGAAAAATATTGTGCAGGCATTTGAAAAATATTAAATGTTCATACAGAAAATGTTTATCACGTCTATGAAAAATGTATACAAAAAACATTGTGTGAAACAATTTGATCATGTATTTAAAATGTTAATCAAGCATTTGAAAAAATGTTGAACAAGTGTTTGAAAAATATTATTCAAGCATTTGGAAAATATTAAATGTGTATAAAAAAATATTGACCATGTATTAAAAATGATGAATTGTTTTCATCATGTATATAAAAGTGATAATCAAGCATTTTGAAAAATAAATGTTGAAATAGTATTTGAAAAATATTAATCGAGAATTTGGGAAGTATTAAATGTGTATAGAAAAAAATGTTGACCTTGTGTTAAAAAATTATGAATTTTTTATCATTGTATATAAAAATGTTAATCAAGCATTGAAAAATGTTGTAAAATTATTTGAAAATTTTCAATCAAGCATTTATAAAATTTTAAATGTGTATAGAATTTTTTTACCATGTACTAAAAAATGATGAAAATATTTGATCATGTATATAAAAAATTTATCAAGAATTTTAAAAAATGTAGTACAAGCGTTTGGAAAATGTTAATGTGTATAGAAAAAATGTGAGAATGTATTAAAAACCATTTAATATTTTTAATTATAAATTGTTAATCAAGCATTTAAAAAAAATGTAAAGAATGTATAGAAAAAACGTTGACCATGTATTCAAATTATGTTAGTCTTGTATTTGAAAAACGTTAAAACTGTGTATAGAATTTTTTTTGACCATGTATTACAAAAATGTATAGTTTGTATTGGAAAAATGATAGGCGTGTATTACAAACATGTTGTTCACATATACAAAACATGTAGAATAATAACCAAAAGAACAAAGAAAACCGAAAATAGAAACAAAATAATCAAAATAAAAAAAGAGAATAAAGATGCAAGAAAGAATGAAAGAAAAGGGTTGAAAAAAAAGAAAATAAAAAATAAAACAAAAACTGAAAAAGAACCCGAAGAAAACGGCTTGATTAGCCTCAAGTAGGACGCGCCCCTAGTACTTACCAAGAATGGAACATGGGCGGAGTGGCTAACGCAACGCGTGATCTCCCTAGAAACATAGCATTCGCGACCGAATAATGTGGCATCATCACTCATAGCCTCGCTAGGCGACACAAATGACCGAGCTGCTAACTAGGCCAGGCCAGGCCAGCCCAATTGCTGCGCCGAGAAGCGAGAATGGAATGGAATAGAAAATCCTCGGGGGCGACCAACCGAATGAACCACCTACACCACCCGGGCAAGGCCAGGCGAACCAAGATTAACACCGTGGCGACACGCCCGTGTCGCCAGAACATGCCCGGCCGGCACACGCCACTGCCGCCGCCACACAAGTAAGCTGCTAGCTGGAGTACATTTTTTCTAAAAAAAGCTAAGTTGGAGTACGTTTCTACTTTTTGAATCAATCTAGCTGGAGTACGTAAGAACGGTGAGCATGTTTGTTAGCTCGAAATACCTCCAACCAGGTCAGTTGCATCAAGAAAAACGCGTTTGGTTGGAAACCAGGTGGGTTGGCTCGCATCGGCACGAACTTTAAAGCAGCGCAGAGCCTGGCTCGCTGGAAACCCTCAAATTTGCAGTTTCCAGCAAGCCAGACCGAGTGCGGCGCAAAAGGGATAGAGCGCGCACATGAGATGCTACTTGTGAACTGCGTTGGGATTAACCCGAAGAGTAGGGGATGATGCAGTACAATAAAGATAAGTATTTTCCTCCGTTAAGAATGAAGGTTATCAATTCAGTAGGAGAACCAAGCAATACCACATAAGCAGCACCTGCACACAAATAAAAAATCCTTGCAATCCAACACAGAAAAGGGGTTGTCAATCCCTTCACGGTTACGAGAAAGATTAAAATCTATGGTATTTGATAGATAGATCGGACAAAAATACAAAATAAAAAAATAAAAGTAAAAACGTAGAAAGGTATTATTAGGATTTTTATATGATAAAAGATAGACCCGGGGGGCATAGTTTTCACTAGAGGCTTCTCTCAAGAAAATAACATAAGATTGGTAGACAAATTACTGTTGGGCAATTGATAAAAAAACAAATAGTTATGATAATATCCAAAGAAACGATCATGTATATAGGCATCACGTCCGAGATAAGTAGACCGAAATGATTCTGCATCTACTATTATTACTCCACCCATCGACCGCTCTCCAGGATGTATCTAGAGTATTAAGTTCATAAAGAACAGATGAATGCCTTAAGCAAGATGACATGATGTAGATAAGATAAACTCACGTGTGAATAAACCCCATCTTTTTACCCTTAATAGCAATGATACATACGTGTCATGTCCCCTTCTGTCACTGGGATTGGGTACCGCAAGATCGAACCCATTACAAAGCACATCTTCCAATTGCAAGATGAATCAATATAGTTGGTCAAACCAAATCAATAAATCGGGGAAGAAATAAGAAGCTATAACAATCAAGCATAAAAGAGTTCAGAGAAAACTCAAATAATATTCATTGATAGATCTGATCATAAACTCACAATTCATCAGATCCCCACAAACACACCGCAAAAAGAGTTACATCGGATAGAACTCTAAGAACATCAAGGAGGGCATTGTGTTGAATAACATCGAGAGAGAAGAAATCATCTAGCTACTAAGTATGGACCCGTAGGTGTGTGGTAAAATACTCACGCATCCTCGGAAGGGCAACAAGGTTGATATAGAGCCCTCCGTGAATGAATCCCCCTCCGGAGGAGTGCCAGAAAAGGTCCCTAGATGGGATCTCTCGAGAACAGAGGCTTGCGGCAGCGGAAAATGTATTTCATGGACTCTCCTATTGGTTTCCTGATTTTAGAGAATTTATAGAGGCGGAGTTAGGTCAAACTCCGCCTCGTGGGCCCCACAAGCTACCAGGGCACACCCTACCCCCTGGGCGTGCCCTGGTGCCTTGTGGGCTACTGCTCCATCTTCTCGTCCCCTCCCAAAACTTCCAGCGTCTCTTATAGCAAAAAAAATCTTGAAAAAATTTCATGGCATTTCGACTTGGTTTGGTACTGATATTCTGGCACGCAGAAAATAGCAACTGGCACTGGGCACTAAGTGAGTAGGTTAGCTACATCCAATGCATAAGTATAACAATAGTGTCTTTTGGTGGCCGGGCTACAGGCAGGCCGCAATCTGGTCCGTCAATATGGGCTTTGGGATTGTTGATCTGTCATTTCATTGCAGCAGCGTGGCAGGGCTACTGGGTGAAATACGGCCCTTGATACACCTACGTGCGCATAGGCGTATTGGTGTTCGGCCCACCAACACAGATGTTCCTCCGGCCCGCGGGATGACTGCTTCGGCTGGACCAGCTGTTTGGGACAGGATTGATGTTTCGAATCAGCACATATAAAGTGGGCCTGGTGACCTCCGTGGAGCAGATAGAGCCACGCGACCAGGTTGGCTCGGCATTCGCCTCTCTTCCACACAAGCTCGGCGCGGCGGCTGCTCTGTTATTTCAGACAGGCGCACCGCGGCGGCGATTCCCCGCCGGCGAGATGTCGACCGACGGCCTCGAGCTCGACGGGTATGTTCATGCTGCTTCAATGGTCTCCTACCTCAATCTTTGCCCCATCTGATTCGACGGCGTTTTGTGTTTTGGGAATGCCTTTACTGATCTTGCTAGATCTGATTGTCGGACGGGGGGAGCACACATCGCCGGATGGAATTGTACTATGTTCCGAGTGGAATCCCAGGATTCCATGAGTGCGCTAGCTCTATAGACGGAGAAGGCCGGCGAAGCTCAGGAAGCTGGAGATGGGCAGAGATACGAGGTGTGCTCTGAAGCTACTAGCGGGTGTTTCCTCTCATGCTTTATTCGCAGCTGATAAGCTTAGAACTGCTTCTCCCATGATGCGTGTACATCAAACTGATAGGTGTGTGTGAAGATCAATAGGGATAGTTCAGGTTAGGATGTGTGCTGCTCTGGCTACGTATTTTTGGAGGTGCTGAAGATTAAGCATAATATTAGTTTGATTGATGTTAGGTGATCTTTCATTCTCTACGCTAGGTGGATTATGATACAAGTGTATATGATTGGAGTGGCTTGCCGATTTTCTGTCTAACTTCTCGTTCACTGAAGTGGGCCGTTAGGGGTGCTGGTAAACAAGGAAAACATGTTCAGATTACTCGTTTCAGATTTGTGTGTTGCAAAAATATGGGTTACCTCCAGTGGTAAATTCACTGAAAACAGTGAGGGAACATCAGATCTCCTATTGTTTTTACACTTGTTGCATCTTAGCTATGGGTGATAGTTCGCTTTTGGCTAGTTAGCATACAAGGTAATCTGAAGCTCAATGTTTCACCACACATGATTTTAGTTTTCAGTGAATTTAGGGTGCAAATTTGGTGGGATGGCAGTGCTAACTGGATTGTCAGAGCATATATTTATTGGTTTTAGTTTCAGTGCTAATGGGGTTCTCGGATCATATACTTTTTCGGGCACATGGTTATAGGTTTTCGGTGCTAAATTAGATTTGTCAGTGTATGTACGTTGTGGGACATGACCAAATGGGGGCGAGCTTGATCTCTGATTTAGTATTTAGGATTATTAGAACATGGCCAAAGTATTATTCAGTACATGACCAAATTGGATTCGCCTAACTAAATGGGATTCGCATGAGTTTTAAGTAGGTGTGAATAAGTAGTATCGTTTTTTGTTTGTGATGAGCTTCAATTCACTGGAAGGCGCGTGCGTGCTTTTTGATTCGTAGGTGGGCCGTTTGAGAGTACAAATGAGTATCGGTCTTGTGCTTAAGGAAAATTCAGCGGAAGGCATAGCACTGGTTTTGGATTGTTAGGTGACTCATTTTCTAGTAATTTTTCGCTGGTGGTTTGCTTGGGACAAAATGTTCAGGATGTTGGATTCAGTATGTGGGTGCACTGGAAATTTGAATGCAGTTTGCCATGTTTGTGGATGCACCGGTTTTCTATTGTACCAGAAGGCACTGGATTTATTTGGGGGTGACACTTTTGTATTAAATTTTGGCTGATGGTTTGCTTGGGACAAAATGTTCAGCAATGTAGTCCTGTTTGTTTCCTTAAGCACAAGCTGGTTGTGTTAGGTTGTTGGTCTCGTCAGATGGTATATATATTTTTAGCTGTGATGACTGTGTATGGACAACTATTTTGCATTTAGTCGTGTAAATTGTACATCGAATAATTTAGTCCATATTCCGATTGTTCATTACACAAACCGGGCTAACTTATTTTGCTTTTTGTGTTCTTGTTAGACACCGTTTCAGGGTTTGGATTGGGAAAGCACCGGATGAGAGGGAAATACACCCGAATACGAAGACATCACTTGAATTGTCTGTACGCGCTTATGTAGAGAAACAGAATGGCCATGTTGTCAATCCTACAATTGGCACAAGTTTTGACTTGTTAGATGAGGGTTATGAATTCTACAACCTTGACTCATGGGAATGTGGTTTCTAGCAAAAAGTAGATTGAATGTTCAGCACTAGAGATGCATGCAAGAGACTGTGTGTGCTTGTGTGGTCTGTACTTTTAAATGCAGATCTTTGTGCTAGTTCCTGATGTGTATTGTTGAAACCAAACTGGACAGTTTTGGAGACTGGAAACTTGACGTTATTTGTATGTCATCGGCAAAGCATATCTTGTGCCCACAGGCAGAGTGGGGGCGCGTCTGAGTTTAAAAGTAAAAAACAATGGCTGCTGATTAACTCGTTTGTCATGCTTAGCTATGCTAACAGTAACAGGTAGTCATGCCGTGTCCTTGTTTACCAGCAACCCTAATGGCCCACTTCAGTGCTGACGCCGTGTCGTGTCAACTAGATTCATTTTTAAACCAGGGCCGTGCGGTGAGGGCTGATGAAATGACAAGGCAATGTTTGCATTGTGCCAGGGTTGAGCACGTGATTGTTGCTGAGCTCCATGTATACGTACTACGCATGCCTGGGCGTTGGTTGACTGGGTTCGCTGTTACTTCTTCACAAACGTCATTATAAGCAGTGGAAAAAACTAGAAATTTTATGAGATGCAACCGAATAAATTAGCAAATGCCATGTGTAATCTATGCCATTAACTAGTTCGTGTTACTATATGAGGAGTAAATGGCACTGACGGTCTTAGAACTTGCGCTGCGGGTGCACTTAAGTCACACTACTTTCAAACCGGAAAAACCCGTCACAGAACTTGCGTTGCGGGTGCATTTAAGTCACAGAGGTGAGCTGAACCGGTCGGACGCCCAGTTTTCTCTGTTTTGCGGTCATGCGCAGGGCACGTGACACCTCCGAGGAATGGTATTTTTACTGAAAAGTCTGTACTGATTTAGTTGGAGGGCCATATTGCAAAACCGCTAGATGATGATGATCACCGAGGAGATGATGGAGGGTGGCAGCGCCGCCGTGGCTAGCAGGAGCACCTCTTTCTATTTTCCCACGCGTCCACCGAGTAACCGAAGGGCGCACCACATGTCACTGCGCCCATCGTCAGTCGCCTTGAACACAGCCGCACGTCCAGCTCTCCTGCAGCTACGAACAGTTGCCGCTGCCCTGCAGCTACGCGTTGTTGCTCTGCCATGCTGCTCCAGCCTCCAGCAACCGAGCTCTGGGCACCGCTGCCATGACGCACACGAGCTCGGCCACCGCGATCTCCCGCACCGCCCTGAGCCAAGCCAGCCGCCCAGCTCCACGCCTCGGTTCCCTTTCACGGTGCTGTGAGCCATCCCATCCCCGCTGCAGTGGCTTGTGCACCTAGTCGCTGCCGGTCGGTGCTGCGTGCCGCCATAACCAGCAGCGGCAGCAACCATCGTCCTACCTGCCGGCTCGCGTATGGCGTGCCGAGAAAAGGTTGCCTCACATGCAGCTCACACCAAGAACCAGGTACGCGAGGACTAGGCGCTGCTGCAGACGACAGCATGCCTCACCGGGTGTCTCGAACGCACCCTCACGCCATGGCAAGGTGGGGGTGGCAGCGTCCGACTTGAGCCTCTTCGATTCCTGGCACCTTCTTGTCCTTCGCGTGCACGGATGGCGCCAGTGGTGGCACACAGTAGCACGGCACAGCAGCACGGCACAATAGCACGTCCTTCCAAGAAGATCATGAACTCGAGCAAGCATATTCAATTTGTATTAGCTGCCAGCCACTACTGACATCGATGGTGTACCATTGCAAGTTTGCAACTTACATATTCCATACAGAACTCAGGTCAGAGGCTTCAGCTTTTTATCGAGCACCTCTCGCTCGTCGCCATCTCCCCTAGTACACCAGAGCCTTGGTGCCCCACCTGCGCCTGCCCGCCATTGGTCGCCACGCTCTATGGCAGCACGCGTGTCCTCTCCATCGTCCCCTACGAGGCCGCCTACACCTTCACGCACGTAAGTCGGCCGCATCCCATCCGCACCTGCCGCCGCATGCCTCCTCCTCCAAGCCGCCGACACTGACCCAACCACTACACGCGTCCTCCTCGACCACCACCACAACAACCCACCACCCTGGGCAGGACTGCATGCGGCTCTACAAAGACGAGGTCGGCTGCCCGCACCGCACTGCATCTGCCTCTCTGCTCTAGGGACTCCATCGTCGGATTCACCATCGTCGGCGATGGCTGACTTGCCGTCGACGAGCTCGACGCGCCAGCAGCGCCGCCTGTCTCTTCTCCCATCGGCAAAGAACACGAACAGACAGAGAACAGAGGAGAGGGGGCTATGCAACATTAGCTGAGGATCCAGAGGTCTTTGTGCAAGAAAACGATGCAGCCCAGAGGCGTCACGTGCGCTGCGCGTGATCGCAAAACAGAGAACCGGGCGTCCGACCGGTTCAACTCGCCTCTGTGACTTAAATGCACCCGCAACGCAAGTTCTGTGACGGGTTTTTCCGTTTTGCAAGTAGTGTGACTAAAGTGCACCCGCATCGCAAATTCTAAGACCGCCAGTGTCATTTACTCCTATATGAGGATGCTAACAC
The DNA here is from genome assembly GCF_002162155.2 of Triticum dicoccoides. Classification (NCBI taxonomy): domain Eukaryota; kingdom Viridiplantae; phylum Streptophyta; class Magnoliopsida; order Poales; family Poaceae; genus Triticum; species Triticum dicoccoides. Next base: position 657,965,011 of record NC_041387.1, on the reverse strand, counting down.
AAAGCATTATTTGTTTGCTCGTCCCTTCTGCGTGTGCAGTACGTGCTCAACGAACGCATGCTATGGTGGTGCGAAGTGACAACTGATTGAAGCACAGCTTCCAAGAACTTTTTCCTTACAGTTATGATGCTGCTTTCTCAGCTCCTACGGCGGCGAAGAATAGAGAGACCTGGCGATCAGTGTGTTGGGTGAAGGTAGATGACAAGCGGGGATGGTTGATGACTTGATGTGAGGGCCTAGTAAATTCGCAGACGTGACAAGACTGAGGAAAATGAAGCACAGTGCGCGGCGCATAGCTGTAGAACACGAGCGGGACATCTCTCCTAAAACTGAACCACTAACGCAAACCGCCCATTATACATGACGTGGCATGATTAATCACTAATACGACAAGTTGATTTATCGCGTTCAAAGGTTAAATCACACCCCAACCTAATCTGTTTCGATTTTCTAGCATGTGAAAAAAGATAAAACATAAGTCCAAGCTTAATGGTAATGGAGGTTAAACACGACGACGGTGGAAACAGTATTGTATTTGCTGGTCAAAACAGACAGCCGGATTAACATGACCCAAGTAAACTTGCTTACTTAATGGAGGGCTGGTTTTTTAGGATATTAGTGGAGAGCTAATGGTGATGGATCATGGGCGTTCGCTGGCCGCAAATGATCCACGTCCGCACTTCACGTGCTAGTGGTCTCCGCTGGTCATCAATCGTCCACGGCAAGCATGCACGCGGTCGTACAGCGGTACAGGTCTCCAGGCGGAAGGGCAGTAGTTGTACAGCGATTTAATGTTTGCGTACATATCAGGCGCTGAGCACCTGTACTAAAAAGCCCAACGTTGTGCGTACATGTCAGTTGGGTGTAAGAGCCCTAGGTGCTTTGGCACGTGGGTGGGTCAGGGCTGGCTGGATACAAGGCAAAAATAAATCGAATACAGGCCTTATACACTGACAGCGTGAATTCCAATGGTGGCCAGACGTCAGGAATAGCGGCCTGCCTGTAGCGCGGCCATCAAACACATTTTTCGTTCCTAGTTGGTGCTTTATAAAAGAAGATGGAGACTTAAAATAAATATAAAAATTGCATAAAAATAAATAGGTAGGACCTTTGTAGAGGAAAACAGAGATTTGTAGAGGTGTCAGAGCTCATAGCTTAAATTGAGAGATAAAATTGTTTTGAGAGGCATGCTTTTCCTGTCAACGAAAACGATCGAGAAATCCCAATATGTTCCATGCTAGCAAATCATAGGTGGTTTCCAAACAAAAAATAAAGTTTATTTCCTTTCCATAATTATTACACAATCCATGGCTAGCCGTATCCATGGGTGCCTTCCATACTATCAATTTCCAAGGAATTTATTATTATCATCATATTAATTTTTTTCATTTCGGGACTGGGCATTCCTAATACCTGCCATACTCTTATGCAATAACAAGTGAATAAACACTCATCATGAGAATAACCCACCTAGCATGGAAAATATTGGCCACCCCTGCCGCTTCATGAGCAACACAGGCACACAAAACGGAAAGTTTATTTTGAATAGTTAGAGTTGGCAAATGTAGATTTACTTGGATCAGCATGAAAATACCACGTATAGGTAGGTATGACAGACTCATTTGGCATAACTTTGTGTTTAAGGAGTTGGATGAACAAGCAGCATTCCCGCTTAGTACAAATAAAGGCTAACAAATAGATTGAAAGCGACCAATCAAAAAATAAAAACGGTCATAAACATGCATTAAACATAACTAACACCGAATAATGCACCACAAGTAGCTAGGATGTAATTTTATTGCATAACTATTGACTTTACGTGCTTGCATAGAAAATCACAAACCTTAACACCAATATCTATATCTATACCTACTAATAAAGTAAGGTGCGTTATGCCAATTTCATCCATTCACCACCAAAAAGAGTTTTCTTTCTATCTGAGATGGTACTAAATTCTTATGCGTTTGTCTGCTAGAAAAAGAATTTTCGTACGTGGGCTGCGCGTTGTGGCCCAACGAAGCAAGCCCCGTTATTTTTCTGCCCACGCAGCTGGGAAAATTCTATTTTCCACACAAGCCGATAAATAGTCGGAGTTTCGCAAATGACAACCTATAATGGGCTGGCCCATTTTTCTTTATTTCCATGTTTTACTTCTATTTTTATTCTCCTTTCCCTATTTTCTTTTCCCTCCTAATTTTTTTTCTTTAAGAATTTATTTCGTAAATTAAAAAATCTCAATAAACCTTTAGAATTAGAGAAAACACATTTTGGAAAATGTTCAGAATTCCAAAATTTTGTTGCTATTTTAAAAATATTCGAAACTTGCAAAAAGTTTCCCATATTTCAATTTTTTTATTGTTTTTCAAAATTGTTCGAGATTTCTATAAAGAAAATGGCATTTCAAAAAATGCTCTAGATTCTGAAAATATTCATGTTTTAGTGAAATTTTGACAATTTAAAATAATGTTCATGTATAAAAGATACACATGTTCTAAAAATCTTATGAATTTTCAATACATGTTCCCGTTTTAAAAACTGTTCACAAATTCAAATCATGTTCATGTTTTTATAAAAATGTTGGTGTTTTTAGAAAATGTTTGTGAATTTTATAAGATGTACCCTTCATATTTTGTTCGGGTTTTTCCAAAAGAGTACATAATTTTCAAAAAATTGTCCAGGAGTTTAAAAATTGTTCATGTTTCCTAGAATGTTCAGAAAATTCATATCTTAAAATCCCCTCGATTGAAAGGATTGAAAGGAAAATTAGATTAAATAATTCATGGGCCTTCTCTAGCGTACGATGACGTAACAAAACTCTTAAATTTCCTCGATTAATGAATGGAAAAGTAGCGGAAGAAGCTAAATGTTTTTTTTCGTGTGCACACAGGGTTTTGCTTGCGCATATAAATCTCACTGACTTTAAATGCATACTATTTTATCTCCTGTTGCAACGCACAGACATATGTGTTAGTTCTTACTAAAGCACAATTACTCACTAACATGACTCACATATTATTATCTCCATATCCCAAAACTATTGCAAGGAATCAAACTTATCATATCAATGATCTTTCATGAAAGTTTTTATTATATGCCTCTTGAATATTCATCACTTTGGAACCAAATTCATATCTCATGCAAATTATCATTGCTATTATCAATTCTCAAAAATATTTAAGTGAAGCACAAGAGTGCAAATATTTCTTCAAAATTTACCAATTCTCAAATAGATTTAAGTGAAGTACGAGAGTGCAGGTATTTCTTCAAAATTTAATCATACCGGCTCTCAAAATAATATAAGTGAAGCATGTGAGTACATTTCTTTAAAATATAATCACCTCCGTGCTAAAAAAGATTTAAGTGAAGCACTAGAGCAATTGCCTAGCTCAAAAAATTGAAGTGAAGCACACAAAGCAATTCTAATAAATCATGATAAACTTATGACTCTCTCAAATAGGTGTGATCAGCAAGGATGACTGTGACAAACTAAAAAGAAAAACAAGCAAACATATATGACGAATGAAAATATAACTCCAAGTAAAATTACCGATGGTCGTTAGAAGAAAGAGGGGATACCTTCCGGGGCATCCCCAAGATTAGTTGCTTGAGAGTCCTTGAACTTGGGGTTCGTCGTCATCCCCAAGCTTAGGCTCTTGCCACTCCTTATTCCTTCATCCATCATGATCGCACTGAAAACTTGAAAACTTCAATCACACAAAACTTAACAAAACCTTCGTGAGATCCGTTAGTATAAGAAAACATATCACAACTTTAAGTACTGTTACAAACCCATTCATATTTTCTTATTGAATTATACCTACTGTATTCTAACTTTAACATGGCTTATACCCTCCGATACAATCCATAGATTCATCAAAATAAGCAAACAATGCAACGAAAACATAATCTGTCAAAAATAGAACAGTCTGTAGAAATCTGAATTATGATCATACTTCTGTAACTCCAAAACTTCTAAAAAATTAGGACGACATGGGAAATTCGTATATAAATTATTTGAAAAACAATCAGAGCAAAAACAATCTTTTGTGAATTTAAAAATTTTAGAACAGGGCGCAAAAGTTTCTGTTTTTTCACAGAATCAAGTCAACTATCATCCAAACCATCCTAAAGGCTTTACTTGACACAAACACTAATTAAAACATAAAAAACACAATCATAACAGTAGCATAATTGTGTGAACACAAGAAAACAAAAAATAAACAAAAAAAATTTAAGATAACTATCGGGTTGCCTCCTAACAAGCGCTATTGTTTTACGCCCCTAGCTAGGCATAATGCATAGTTGTAAGTATTGTCATCTTTGGTTTTTGTTCCATGGGTTTCCCTCATGATTGATTCATATGGTGGCTTGATTCTAGTTCAGGGGAAGTGTTCCATACCCTTCTTTAATGGAAACTGGAATTTTATATTCCCTTCTTTCATGACAATCACAGCACCTACAATTCATAAGCACGGTATACCAAGTATTATGGGGCAAGACGGATTGCAATCAATGTCAAGTACAATAAAATCAGCGGACACATAGTTCCTATTTGCAAGAATGCTCACCTGCTTTTAGAACTTGGGGTCATTTCAAGGATGTTAAAATATAGATCATGTTGAACAGAGAGTGTTCGGGTAGGCCACACTGCTCCATCTGAGAGGATGTTGTTTCTCGACATATTTCAAATGACCCCAATTTTTATGGCCTTTTATGACCAATTCCAGGCACCATGCAAAGTTTTTTTTTTGGTTTTTTAATTTTTTGCATTTTCTGGAGTTTTCTCGGTAAAAAAGGCTGATAAATTTCCGCACGTGTCAAAACTTGCGTACGATGTCTGAAATCGTTCAAACCTAGGATGGATGCCTAGCATGCATGGACATGCCCACCTGTTTGTCGAAGTTGGGGTCATTTGAAGGATGTCCAAAAATAGATCATTTTGAACGGGCGTGTTAGGGTAGGGCACAAGGCTCCGTGGGAGAGCACGTTGTTTCTCGACATTGAAGTGACCCCAATTTTTTCCATGGTCTTGTATGACCAATTTCAGGCACCATGCCAAGTTGTTTTGTCTTTTGAGATATTATGCAATTTCTGAAATTTTCTCAGTCAAAAAATACTGATAAATGGCCAGACAAGTCGCAACTTGCACACGGAATCATTCAAATCCGACGTGGATGCCTACCATGGGCATGGCACCTGCTTGCAAAAGTTGGGGTCATTTCAAGGATGTCCAAAAATAGACCATGTTGAATTGAGGGTGTTCGTGTAGGACATAAGGCTCCGTCTGATCGCACGTCGTTTTTCTTAATTTCAAAGTTTCAGTCATTTCTTGTGTCCTAATCATTCCTTAAAATTTGTCAACAATTTTTCAATTTCAAATTATGTACGTAAATTTTATAAACTTGAACAGTTTTTTCAAAATTATTAGTAAATTCTCAACAATTGATGATAATTTTGAACATAAATAGCAAATCATGTACTTTTTCAGTTTTATCAACTTTTTTTGAAACACAATTGATGATAATTTTGAACATAAATAACAATTGATGATAATTCGAGAACTATGCAAACAATTTTTTTCAAAACAAGAACATTTTTTTAAATTCTAGAACATTTTTAAAATTGTGCACAATATTTGAAAAATAGAAATTTTTTGGTATTTGAAATAATATTTCAAATTTTTGAACAGGTTTCAAAAAGAACAATAAAATTCGAAAATGAGAAAAATAAATTAACAATTTGAAAAAGTTTATTTTAAATTTTCATGGGTTTGAAAATTTTCACAGATTTTCAAGAGAATTTCATTAAAAAAAGTTGCAAAAAAAGTTCGAGAAATTATGAATATTCACAAAATTAACAAAAATTGAACGAATTATATTTTAAAAAAATTATAATGCAAAACACGAAAAAAGGAAAAGAAAAGTAAAAAAAAGAAACCAAAAAAGTTCGAGAATAGAACAAAATAAAATCTGGTTTTAAAAAACAGGAACAAACCTTGAGGGTTGGAGTTCGAATATCCAGTGGCGCACATTTTTTGAAGACTAAAAAGAAAGAGAAAAACAAGCTGAGGATGCCAAATAGGGTTTGTATATTCCACGTACGCCGGGCTGTACGAGCGGTATGTACACAGGCCGAGAATCAGGGGTGCCCCTATTTCTGGCTTGTAATGAGACATAGGGAAGCCTCATCTTAAGTCGGACGCTACATAGACCGGCCCAAATGAGCGGGAGGACACAACCTCATTTTTTTCACGTTGTTGTTTTGATTTTATTTTTTAATTTGTTTTATCCATCCAAATATTGTAAATAAATATATTAAAAAAATCACATCTAAGATTTGAAAACTTGTTAACCACGCATTTGAAAAATTTAAATGTTTAAAAATATTTCTCATATATACAAAAAATATATAATGTGTGTGAAAAAATTTGAACATGTTTTTAGAAAAGCAGCATTTGAAAAAAGTTAAACCCGAGAAAAACATAAAATGATAAAAAATGAGAAAGAACCAAACAAAACTGAAGAAGTAAAGAGAAACGACCAATGAAAATTTAGAAACAAACAAAGAAAACCAAATAAAAACAAAGAATAATAAAGAAAATAAAAAACCCTGTAAAAACAGAGAAATCCGATGAAAAAACAATAATAGAAAGCTATAGTTTTACTTGGTCGCGCCCTACAGTTTTATCCCAACTCTTATAGTGAGCTAGTGGTTTGTGGCGTGACGCTTTATCCAAAAGACTTGGGTTTAATCCCTTTCTTTTCTTGCTGGGTGCGACGTATTTTTGAAAAAGACTATCATACCCTTTATTATGAAGGGGTATGAAGAAATCTCGTTCATTGATGTATTTAGGAGAGGTGTACCAAAGTAGAAGTGGGTAAGTAGTTGGCATACCTATTTTTTACTATGCAAATTATGCCTTTTTTTCTACTGCCTCTGCTCCATAGTACCCATGATTTGATTGTCAAGTGCATCTCTTATTAATTTTGGGAGCGTGTGGGTGTAGCTCGGCCAGAAGAAACACACACACACGACACAGGGGAACACAAGCTAGTGTAGTGCAGAATGGAGAAGAGAATGTTGTGGGCAAGACGAGCATAGTGCTTGAGCTCTCCAGTATACGACAGTCGTACACTGCCTGAGATCTGTTCTCGAGCCAATCACGAGAACATTGTTTAATCTTGCCACTAGCGATGCAGGCTTTAAGAAGATAATGAAATGGCTACACCGAGGCGCCGACAGCCGTATGAGACAGCGTGCACTGTTATTACAAAATGTCCACTTGCAGCTAGGAAAATAATCTTATTTCAGATACAACGTTTGAAGCATCACGTGAGCAGTCACATGCTTGTCACCCAATACGAGGAACAAAGTGATTTGTTTTCCATTAGTAATGCCCCAACTGTCAAGGAAGGGTAACTCGGGTTTCGATCAAATCTTTCTAACTAAATGGGCGACATGTGTTGCCCGGCTCGGGCCGCGACGTGGGCCTATGGAGTTCTGAATTGCTGCAGGGGTGGGAATGCGTGCGGCTCTCAAAGGTTGAGGGGCCAACCAGGGCCGCGAGGATAAACTGCTTCAAGCACGCATGACCGCGGAGTTGGCTCGGATGGACGCGATTGCCGACTCGCAGGGTTTCTCGGAGCAGAATTGGGCTCAGCGTTACGCGTTGGAAGCCCAAGTCGAGGCTCTCCATAGGGTAGAGGAGGAATATTGGCATAGGCGTGGTGGCATCAAGTGGATGCTGAAGGGAGACGCGAACGCCAAGTACTTTCACGCCTACGCTAATGGCCAGCGACGTAAGTGCGCCATCCTGAGATTGCAATCTGAGCAGGGGCTCCTTTTGCGGCAAGAGGATATCGTTCGCCACATCTACGACTTCTACATCCAGCTGATGGGCTCCAGGGAGGAGCCGCACGCTAGGCTGCGTGTAGACGTCTAGGATCCCGCGCTGCGGGTCTCGGACCAGGAAAACGAGGGCCTGGGGCTGGCCTCCCTCCCTCAGGAGATTGATGTGGCGGCTCTCGGGATGAAAACAGACACTGCCCCGGGCCCTGATGGTTGGCCGGTGGCGATGTTTAAGCGCTTCTGGCCAGTGCTTAAGGGGCCTATCTTCGACGTGTATAATGGTTTCATGCGTGGTTTCGTTGACATCTCACGCCTGGACTTTGGGCTCCTTTCTTTGATCCCCAAAGTTCAAGGTGCAGATTGTATTAGACAGTTTAGGCCCATAGCGCTCATTAACGCTCCGTTTAAAATTTTCTCTAAAGTTGTTCCTCGCGTCTCTCTCCAGTTGCGCATCGTATCATTAGTAGGAGTCACTCGACCTTTATCCAAGGTCGCAATATTCTGGAGGGGCCGCTCGCCCTTCAGGAAATAGTTCACTCGCTCAAACGATCGCGCCAACCAGCCATCTTGCTGAATCTGGACTTCGAGAAGGCGTACAACCGCGTGAACTGGGATTTTCTCCGACAAGTTCTGCTGGACAGGGGTTTCACGTCGGTTTGGGTTCACCGCATGATGCAATTGGTCTTGGGGGGCCAAACTGCGATTGCGGTGAATGGAGAAGTAGGGAACTTCTTCTGCAACAAGTGAGGGCTCCGTCAAGGGGACCCTGCCTCCCCGTTGTTGTTTAATTTCGTGGCCGGGCCATGGGCGCCATGTTAGATAAAGCCCATGCGGCTGGCCACATCAGGGGAGTGGTCGGTAACTTGATCCCGGGGGGTGTGTCGCACCTGCAGTACGCGGACGATACACTCCTTCTCTTCAAACCGGACACACACAATATAGCATCTGTTAAGGCCATCCTCCCGTGCTTTGAGCTAATGTCCGGGCTAAAAATCAACTTTCACAAGTGTGAAGTGGTGTCCATGGGGATGGACGCGACCGAGAGTCAACGTGTAGACAACCTGCTTAATTGCAAACTTGGGAAACTACCGTTTACTTACTTGGGCCTCCCGATCGCTGAGAAAAAGTGGTCGATTTCAGATTGGGAACCTCTCTGCAATAAGGTGGCGGGTAGAGTCTACCCGTGGAGAGGGAGATTTATGTCTTCAGGGGCAAGACTAATCTTAGCCAACTCCAGCCTATCGTCCCTACCTATGTTCGCAATGGGGCTGTTTCTGTTGGCTGATGGGGTGCACACCAAACTTGACACCCCTAGGTCCCGCTTCTTTTGGGAAGGGGCTGGGCCAAAGAAGAAATACCATATGGTAAACTGGCAAGCCGTTTGCCGACCCAAAGCGGAGGGGGGCCTTGGGATCATCAACTCTAAGTTGATGAACATTGCACTCATGTGTAAATGGATTTGGAAGCTGTCTCAGGGCGAGACTGGCCTCTGGGTGGATCTCCTTCGTGCCAAATACTTCCCTAATGGGAATTTTTTTGAGGCCGATAATCATGGTTCACCGTTCTAGAACTCCATCCAATCCCTAAAACCATACGTTGCCAGAGGGGCAAAAATTACGATCAATAACGGCCGCTCCACGCGATTCTGGCTTGACCCGTGGATTGGCCACCAGCCTCTCTGGTCGGAGTTTCGCGAGCTTTATTCCACCATGGTGGATCCCCAACTTTTGGTTGCCACGACCTTTAGCTCCTCCCCGCAGGCAATATACTTTAGAAGGGAGCTCTATGGACCTGAGGCGTATAGTTGGGATCGCTTGCGGGCTCTGATTGCCGACGTAAACCTGTCAACTGCCGCGGACACGGTGTCATGGAGGTTATCGGGCTCTGCTAAGTTTTCTGTTAACTCTCTCTATAGAGAGTTGGCTCGCGGTCCTGCCCTTCAGGCTGCCTCGGGGCCCTGGAAGGCCCGCATTCCGCTTAAAATCAAGGTTTTCCTCTGGCAATTGTGCCAAGATCGCCTTCCTACCTCCATCAATATGGCTAAACGTAATGTGCCGGCCAGTGGGCCATGCGCACTTTGTGGCGACCCGGAAGACACGAATCACGTGTTCTTTCGGTGCCCCCTGGCGCGCTTCACCTGGAGCGCGGTCCGCGAGGCTGCGGGCATGGATTGGGATCCACGCTCCCGCTCCGAGCTTGTGTCGTCTCTGTCCTCGGTCCAGGGCTCCTCCCGCCGTATAGTGTGGACTTGTGCGGCCGCAATGTTGTGGGCCTTATGGCGTACTCGTAACAAGTTTACTATTGAGGGTGTTTTACCATCTCACCCAGCTGACGTTATCTACAAATGTATCATTTCCTTATAGCAGTGGACGCCGCTGGGAAGGCATCAGGACGCTGATCTCCATCGCCATGCACTAGACCACCTTCGCCTCGTTTACTCGGTGTCTCAAGCACCGTTGTTTGCTACCTAGGGATGTGTAGCTCCTTTTGGAAGTGTTTCCTCCGAGCATGCGTGCTCTTTTGCTGGCTGGCAATGCCTTGTACCACACTTTACCTTCTGGGCTGGTCGTTTATGTGCTATTTAGTTTCCTGGACTTGGTTACTAGTTTATGTACGCTACCTATGTTGTGGGATTTATTAATTTAAAGCCGGACGCTCCTGCGTCTTTGTTCTAAAAAAAAGGAAGGGTAACTCGTACAAAGAGCCTCAACAACCTGTTACCAGATTTATTATCAATCGATCAAAAGCTTGCAAGTAGCAGTGATAATGGTTAAAGACTTGCGAAGCCTTGGGCCTTAGTCTTGGGAAAAATATCAGGTGCTCCCGTGCGAGCTCGCCCGTTGGATCTCAGATCCAGGGAGTCCCGTGAGATGATGACCATTTTTGCAAAAAGTCCTCAAAAAGTTCAAGAAATGCACACGAGTACACCAGCTACAACATCTCCTTAGATGCAGTTGGACATGAGATCCAAAGGCCCAGGAGCTTGTATCACAGGAGCACCGTTGCCCCGGTGTCACATGATAGACCACAAAATCCTCTCTCCCCTCACTCCAGGTCTTTATCCATGCAAGGAACTATCGCTTTACGTCTGCTAGCTGCTCCCAAGTCCCAACCTTCCTTCCACATTTCAGCTCACAACACCGTCGATGTAGCCGAGAGCGTAGGGGGGTGTAGCCATGGTCGAGGTAGCCATGCGAGGGACGCTGTAGTCGGTGTCGAGTTGGGGTGTCCGATGTCGAGGTAGTTGCCGTGAAGCCGCAGGCGCAAGAAGGCGCCGAGTTAGCCATGGGCGCAATGGTGTCGGGGTAGAGGCGTGTCGGGAAGAAGATGGTGTTGATGAGGCGTCGCGCCGGGTTTGCCAAGACCGGGGACATATCGTGGGCGAAGGCACGCGTCGGTGTTGCCAGCACCGAGCATGCATAGATGGACGAAGTTGATGTTGACGATGCGCCGCTCCAGTCTTGCCAGGCCCGGGACACGTCGTGGGCGAAGGCACACATCGGTGTTGCAAGCACCGGGCATACGTATATAGGGACCTGCACGAGCTGTATGCAATGTCGAGGGGGCTAGCAGAGAAGGAATCAGTGACGGTTGCGGCGCTAATCGGCGTGGGGCCGATGTCGCTTGCGGTGGTCGGAGAAGATGAAGTGGTCAGGGAAGACAACGACGACACTGGCGTTGAGATGGTGCAGGAAGAAGACGAAGGGGGTCTGCTACTGATGTCTACTATGCAACTTTATTCTAGTAGACTCGTGTTGGAACTCTATGAAGGAAATATGCCCTAGAGGCAATAATAAAGTTGTTATTAATAGTTCCTTATATCATGGTAAATGTTTACTATTCATGCTAGAATTATATTAACCGTAAACTTGATACATGTGTGGATACATAGACAAAACACCGTGTCCCTAGTAAGCCTCTAGCTACTAGGCTAGCTCGTTGATCAAAGATGGTTAAGTTTCCTAACCATAGACATGTATTGTCATTTGATGAACGGGATCACATCATTAGGAGAACGATGTGATGGACATGACCCATCTGTTAGCTTAGCATATTGATCGTTTAGTTTTATTGCTATTGCTTTCTTCATGTCATATACATATTCCTTTGACTATGAGATTATGCAACTCCCAGATACTGGAGGAATACCTTGTGTGCTATCAAACATCACAATGTAACTGGGTGATTATAAAGATCCTCTACAGGTATCTCCGAATGTGTTTGTTGGGTTGGCATAGATCGAGATTAGGATTTGTCACTCCTAGTATCGGAGAGGTATCTCTGGGCCCTCTCGGTAATACACATCATAAGCTTGCAAGCAAACGAGTTAGTCACGAGGTGATGTATTACAGAATGAGTAAAGAGACTTGCCGGTAATGAGATTGAACTAGGTATGAAGATATCAATGATTAAATCTCGGGCGAGTAACATACTGATAGACAAAGGGAATTACGTATGTTGTCATAAGGTTCGACCGATAAAGATCTTCATAGAATATGTAGGAACCAATATGGGCATCCAGGTTCCACTATTGGTTATTGACCAGGGAGGTGTCTTGGTCATGTCTACATACTTCTCGAACCCGTAGGGCCCGCACGCTTAAATGTTCATTGACGATATAATACTATATGAGTTATGTATGTTGGTGACCGAATGTTGTTCGAAGTCCAGGATGAGATCACAGACATGACGAGGAGCTCCAGAATGATCCGGAGGTAAAGATTGATAATAGGATGATATGGTTCGGCCAAGGGGTGAAGCCCACGAGGCTTTAGGTCGGTGCAAAAGGAGTTTTGCGGAGGCCAGGGGGCCAAACGCCGGAGATCCTGGCATCTGGCCCTGCGCCAGATGCCGAGGCCCATGGCATCTGGGCCAGACGCCAAAGACTATGGCGCCTGGTCTTGGAAGTCCGAGAAGGACTCTTCCTTGTGGGCAAAACCGACTTTGAGGAGGCTTTACTCCAAGTTTCGACCCCAGGGCTCAATCTATAAATAGAGGGGTGGGGCTAGCACCTGGAACACATCAAGATACACCAAGCCGTGTGCCGGCAACCACGCCCCCTCTAGTTTATCCTCCGTCATAATTTCCGTTGTGCGTGGCGAAGCCCTGCGGTTATTGTTCTTCACCGACACCGTCACCATGCCGTTGTGCTGCTGGAACTCATCTACTACTTCAAACGTCTTGCTGGATCAAGAAGGCGAGGACATCATCGAGTTGAACGTGTGCTGAACATGGAGGTGCCGTACGTTCAGTACTTGATCGGGACAAATTGTGAAGGTGTAAGACTACATCAACTGCGTTGATAAACGCTTCCGCTTTGCGATCTTCAAGGGTATGAAGATGCTCTCCCCCTCTTGTGGCTATGCATATCCTAGATAGATCTTGCGTGAGCATAGGGAATCATTTGAAATTGCATGCTACGTTCCCCAGCAGTGGCATCCGAGCCAGGTTTATGCGTAGATGATATGCATGAGAAGAACACAAAGAGTTGTGGGCGGTGATAGTCATACTGCTTACCACCAATGTCTTATTTTGATTTGGTGGTATTGTTGGATGAAGCAGCCCGGACCAACCTTACATGACCACGTTCATGAGACCGGTTCCACCGACAGACATGCAACTAGTTTTTCATAAAGGTGGCTGGCGGGTGTCTGTTTCTCCTACTTTAGTTGAATCAAATTAGACTGCGGCCGGTCCTTGTTGAAGGTTAAAACACCAAACTTGATGAATCACCATTGTGGTTTTGATGCATAGGTAAGAACGGTTCTTGCTAGAAGCCCATAACAGCCACGTAAAACTTGCAACAACAAAGTAGAGGACGTCTAACTTGTTTTTGCAGGGCATTTTGTGATGTGATATGGTCAAGACATGATGTGATATACGTTATTGTATGAGATGATCATGTTTTGTAAAAGTTACTGGCAACCGGCAGGAGCCTTATGGTTGTCTCTTTATCGTATGAAATGCAAACGCCATGTAATTGCTTTACTTTATCACTATGTGTTAGCGATAGTTGTAGAAGCAATAGTTGGCGAGACGACCACGACGCTACGATGGAGATCAAGGTGTCAAGCCAGTGATGATGGAGATCATGATGGTGCTTTGGAGATGGAGATCAAAGGCACAAGATGATGATGGCCATATCATGTCAAATATTATGATTGCATGTGATGTTTATCTTTTTCTATCTTATTTTGCTTAGTACGGCGGTAGCATTATAAGATGATCCCTTACTAAAATTTCAAGGTATAGGTGTTCTCTCTGAGTATGCAGCGTTGCGACATTTCGTCGTGCTGAGACACCACGTGATGATCGGGTGTGATAGGCTCTACGTTCACATACAATAGGTGCAAGAAAGTTTTGCACATGCGGAATACTCGGGTTAAACTTGATGAGCCTAGCATGTACAGACATGGCCTCGGAACACTGGAGACCGAAAGGTCGAACGTGAATCATATAGTAGATATGATCAACATAGAGATGTTCACCATTGAAGACTGCTCCATCTCACGTGATGATCGGACATGGTTTAGTTGATTTGGATCACGCAATCATTTAGATGACTTGAGGGATGTCTATCTAAGTGGGAGTTCTTAAGTAATATGATTAATTGAGCTTAACTTATCATGAACTTAGTCCTGATAGTATTTGCATATCTATGTTGTAGATCTATAGCTCGCGTTGTAGCTCCCCTATGTTTTTGATATGTTCCTAGAGAAAACTAAGTTGAAAGATGATAGTAGCAATGATGCGGACTGTGTCTGTGATCTGAGGACTATCCTAGTTGCTGCACAGAAGAATTATGTCCTTGATGCACCGGTAGGTGACAGACCTATTGTAGGAGCAGATGCAGACATTATGAACGTTTGACAAACTCAATATGATGACTACTTGATAGTTTAGTGTGCCATGCTTTACGGCTCAGAACCGGGACTTCAAAAATGTTTTGAACGCAACGGAGCATATGAGATGTTCCATGAGTTGAAATTTATATTTCAGACTCATGCCCGTGTCGAGAGGTATGAGACCTCTGACAAGTACTTTGCCTACAAGATGGAGGAGAATAGCTCAGCCAGTAAGCATGTACTCAGAATGTCTGGGTACTACAATCGCTTGAATCAAGTGGGAGTTAATCTTCCATATAAGATAGTGATTGACAGAGTTCTCTAGTCACTATGACCAACTTACTAGAACTTCGTGATGAACTATAATATGCAAGGGATGACGAAAATGATTCCTAAGCTCTTCGTGATGCTGAAATCAGCGAAGGTAGAAATCAAGAAAGAGCATCAAGTGTTGATGGTTAACAAGACCACTGGTTTCAAGAAAAAGGGCAAGGGAAAGAAAGGGAACTTCCAGAAGAATGGCAAGCAAGTTACCACTCTCATGAAGAAGCCCAAAGCTGGACCTAAGCCTGAAACTGAGTGCTTCTACTGCAAAAGAAATGGTCACTAGAAGCAGAACTGCCCCAAATATTTGGCGGATAAGAAGGATGGCAAAGTGAACAAAGTCATATTTGATATACATGTTATTGATGTGTACTTTACTAGTGTTCATAGTAACCCCAGGGTATTTGATACTGGTTCAGTTGCTAAGATTAGTAACTCAAAACTAGAGTTGCAAAATGAACAAAGACTAGATAAGGGAGAGGTGATAATGTGTGTTGGAAGTGATTCCAAGGTTGATAAGATCACCATCGCACACCCCCTCTACCTTCGGGATTAGTGTGAACCTAAATAAATGTTATTTGGTGTTTGTGTTGAGCATAAATATGATTAGATTATGTTCATTGCAATACATTTATTCATTTAAGTCAGAGAATAATTGTTGTTCTGTTTACATGAATAAAACCTTCTATGGTCATACACCCAATGTGAATGGTTCATTGAATCTCGATCGTAGTGATACACATATTCATAATATTGATGCCAAAAGATGCAAAGTTGATAATGATAGTGCAACATACTTGTTGCACTGCCGTTTAGATCATATTGGTGTAAAACGCATGAAGAAACTCCATGCAGATGGGCTTTTGGAATCACTTGATTATGAATCATTTGCTACTTGTGAACCATGCCTCATGGGTAAGATGATTAAAACTCCATTCCCCAGAAGAATGGAGCGAGCTAATGACTTATTGGAAATAATACATACCGATGTATGCGGTCCGATGAGTATTGAGGCTCGCGGTGGGTATCGTTATTTTCTGACCTTCACAAATGATTTGAGCAGATATGGGTATATCTACTTAATGAAACACAAGTCTGAAACATTTGAAAAGTTCAAAGAATTTGAAAGTGAAGTGGAGAATCACCGTAACAAGAAAATAAAGTTTCTACGATCTGACCGCGGAGGCGAATATTTGAGTTACAAGTTTGGCCTTCATTTTAAACAATGTGGAATAGTTTCACAACTCACGCCACCTGGAACACCACAACGTAATGGTGTTTCCGAACGTCATAACCGCACTTTATTAGATATGGTGCGATCTATGATGTCTCTTACCGATTTACCACTATCGTCTTGGGGTTATGCATTAGAGACAACTGCATTCACGTTAAATAGGGCACCATCTAAATCCGTTGAGACGGCACCGTATGAACTGTGGTTTGGCTAGAAACCTAAGCTGTCGTTTCTTAAAGTTTTGGGTTGCGACACTTATGTCAAAAGGCTTCAGCCTGATAAGCTTGAACCCAAATCGGAGAAGTGCGTCTTTATAGGATACCGTAAGGAAACAATTGGGTACACCTTCTACCACAAATCCAAAGGCAAGATCTTTGTTGCCGAGAATGAAACCTTTCTAGAGAAGGAGTTTCTCTCGAAAGAAGTGAGTGGGAGCAAAGTAGAACTTGATGAGGTAACTATACCTTCTCTCGAATTGGAAAGTAGCTCATCACAGAAAACCGTTCCCATGCCTACACCAACTAGAGAGGAAGCTAATGATAATGATCATGAAACTTCAGATCAAGTTACTACCAAACCTCGTAGCTCAACCAGAGCACGATCCGCACCAGAGTGGTATGGTAACTCTGTTCTGGAAGTCATATTACTAGACCATAATGAACCTACGAACTGTGAAGAAGCTATGATGAGCCCAGATTCCGACAGATGGCTTGAGGCCATGAAATCTGAGATAGGATCCATGTATGAGAACAAAGTGTGGACTTTGGTGGACTTGCCCAACAATCGGCAAGCCATTGAGAATAAATGGATCTTCAAGAGGAAGACGGACACTGATGGTAGTGTTACTATCTACAAAGCTCGACTTGTCGCAAAAGGTTTTTGCCAAGTTCAAGGTGTTGACTACGATGAGATTTTCTCACTTGTAGCGATGCTTAAGTCTGTCCGAATCATGTTAGCAATTTCCGCATTTTATGAAATCTAGCAAATGGATGGCAAAACTGCATTCCTTAATGAATTTCTTAAAGAAGAGCTGTATATGATGCAACCAAAAGGTTTTGTTGATCCTAAAGTTGCTAACAAAGTGTGCAAACTCCAGCGATCCATCTATGGACTGGTGCAAGCATCTCGGAGTTGGAATATATGCTTTGATAAGGTGATCAAAGCATATGGTTTTATACAGACTTATGTGAAGCCTGTATTTACAAAAAAGTGAGTGGGAGCTCTGTAACATTTCTGATATTATATGTGGATAGCATATTGTTGATTGGAAATGATATATAATTTTTGGATAGCATAAAAGGATACTTGAATAAGAGTTTTTCAATGAAAGACCTCGGTGAAGTGCTTATATATTGGGCATCAAGATCTATAGGGATAGATCGAGATGTTTAATAGGACTTTCACAAAGCACATACCTTGATAAAGTTTTGAAGAAGTTCAAAATGGATCAGTCAAAGAAAGGGTTCTTGCTTCTGTTATAAGGTGTGAAGTTGAGTCAGACTCATAGCCCGACCACGGCAGAAGATAGAGAGAGAATGAAAGTCATTCCCCATGCCTCAACCATAGGTTCTATAAAGTATGCCATGCTGTGTACCAGACCGATTGTGTGTCTTGCCACTTATCTAGCAAAGAGGGTACAAGAGTGATCCAGGAGTGGACCACTGGACATGAGTCAAAATTATCCTTAGGTGCCTTAAAGAGGACTAAGGAAATGTTTCTCGGTTATGGAGGTGATAAAGAGTTCGTCGTAGTCGATGCAAGCTTTGACACAGATCTGGCTGACTCCGAGTCTTGATCTGGATACATATTGAAAGTGGGAGCAATTAGCTAGAGTAGCTCCATGCAGAGCATTGTAGACATAGAAATTTGCAAAATACATATGGATCTGAATGTTGCAGACCCATTGAATAAACTTATCTCACAAGCAAAACATGATCACATATTAGTACTCTTTGGGTGTTAATCACATAATGATGTGAACTAGATTATTGACTCTAGTAAACCCTTTGGGTGTTGGTCACATGGCAATGCAAACTATTGGTGTTAAATCACATGGCGATGTGAACTAGATTATTGACTCTAGTGCAAGTGGGAGACTGAAGGAAATATGCCCTAGAGGCAATAATAAAGTTGTTCTTTATATTTCCTTATATCATGATAAATGTTTATTATTCATGCTAGAATTGTATTAACGGAAACTTGATACATGTGTGGATACATAGACAAAACATTGTGTCCCTAGTAAGCCTCTACTATACTAGCTCGTTGATCAAAGATGGTTAAGTTTCCTAACCATAGACATGTGTTGTCATTTGATGAACGGGATCACATCATTAGGAGAATGATGTGATGGACAAGACTCATCTGTTAGCTTAGCATATTGATCGGTCAGTTTTATTGCTATTGCTTTATTCAAGACATATACATATTCCTTTGACAATGAGATTATGCAACTCCCGGATACCGGAGGAATACCTTGTGCACTATCAAACGTCACAACATAACTGGGTGATTATAAAGATGCTCTATAGGTATCTCCGAAGGTGTTTGTTGGGTTGGCATAGATCGAGATTAGGATTTGTCACTCCCAGTATCGGAGAGGTATCTCTGGGCCCTCTTGGTACTACACATCATAAGCTTGCAAGCAAATGACTAAGGAGTTAGTCATGAGGTGATGTATTACAGAACGAGTAAAGAGATTTGCTGGTAACGAAATTGAACTAGGTATGAAGATATCGACGATCGAATCTCGGGAAAGTAACATACCGATAGACAAAGGGAATTACGTATGTTGTCATAAGGTTCGACCGATAAAGATCTTCATAGAATATGTAGGAACCAATATGGGCATCCATGTTTCGCTATTGGTTATTGACTAGAGAGGTGTCTCGGTCATGTCTACATAGTTCTCGAACCCGTAGGGCCCACACGCTTAAACGTTCGTTGACGATATAGTACTATATGAGTTATGTATGTTGGTGACTGAATGTTGTTCGGAGTCCCAGATGAGATCACAGACATGAAGAGGAGCTCCAGAATAGCCCGGAGGTAAAGAATGATATATAGGATGATATGGTTCGGCCAAGGGGTGAAGCCCACGAGGCTTTAGGTTGGTGCAAAAGGAGTTTTGCGGAGGCCAGGGGCCAAACGCCGGAGACCCTGGCATCTGGCCCTGGGCCAGACGCCGAGGCCCATGGCATCTGGGCCAGACGCCAAAGACTGTGGCGTCTGGTCCTGGAAGTCCGAGAAGGACTCTTCCTTGCGGGCAAAACCAAATTTGAGGAGGCTTTTACTCCAAGTTTCTACCCCAGGGCTCAACATATAAATAGAGGGGCAGGGCTAGCACCTGGAACACAACAGGATACACCAAGCCATGTGCCCGCAACCCCTTCCCCTCTAGTTTATCCTTCATCATAGTTTCCATTGTGTGTGGTGAAGCCCTGCAGAGATTGTTCTTCACCGACACTGTCACCACGCCGTCGTGCTGCCCGAACCATCTACTACTTCGCCCGTCTTGCTGGATCAAGAAGGCGAGGACGTCATCGAGCTGAATGTGTGCTTAACGCGGAGGTGCCGTACGTTTGATACTTGATCGGGACGGATAGTTAAGGTGTATGACTACATCAACCGCGTTGATAAACGCTTCCTCTTTGCGATCTTCAAGGTATGAAGATGATCTCCCCCTCTCGTGGTTATGCATCTCCTAGATAGATCTTGCGTGAGCATAGAAATTTTTGAAATTTCATGCTACGTTCCCCAACACTCCAAGCGCAGAGTTTTGTAGGATAGTAGCAATTTTCCCTCGAGTGGATGACCTAAGATTTGTCAATCCGTGGGAGGCGTAGGATGAAGATGGTCTCTCTCAAACAACCCTGCAGCCAAATAACAAAGAGTCTCTTGTGTCCCCAACATACCAAATACAATGGTAATTTGTATAGGTGCACTAGTTTGGCGAAGAGATGGTGATGCAAGTGAAGTAATGATACTAGATATTGATTTTCGTAATAGGAACAATAAAAAACAGCAAGGTAGCAATTGATAAAACGGAGCACAAACAGTATTGCAATGCTTGAAAATGAGGCCTAGGGTCCGTACCTTCGCTAGTGCAATCTCTCAACAATTCTAATATAATTGGATCATATAACCATCCCTCAACGTTTGATGAAGAATCACTCAAAAGTCCTTATCTAGCGGAGAACATAATAAGAAATTGTTTGTAGGGTACGAAAACACCTTATAGTTATTCTTTCCGTTCGATCTATTCAAGAGTTCGTACTAAAATAATGCAAATTTATTCTTTCCATTCGATCTATCCAAGAGTTCGTACGAAAATAACACCATATGATACGCATCAACCAATTTCAGATTCATAATACTCGATGCAACACAAAGAACCTCGAAGAGTGCCCCAAGATTTCTACCGGAGAAACAAGGACGAAAATGTGCATCAACCCCTATGCATAGATTACCCCAATGTCACCTCGGGAATCCGCGATTCGAGTGCCAAAACTGTTGGGAAACGCCGTAATTTCAAAAAAAATTCCTACGCACACACAGGATCATGGTGATGCATAGCAACGAGAGGGGAGAGTGTGTCCATGTACCCTCGTAGACCAAAAGCGGAAGCGTTAGCACAACACGGTTGATGTAGTCGTACATCTTCACGATCCGACCAATCCAAGTACTGAACGTACGGCACCTCCGAGTTCAGCACACGTTCAGCTCGATGACGTCCCATGAACTCCGATCCAGCAGAGCTTCACGGGAGAGTTCCATCAGCACGATGATACGTCTCCAACGTATCTACTTTTCCAAACACTTTTGCCCTTGTTTTGGACTCTAACTTGCATGATTTGAATGAAACTAACCCGGACTGACGCTAATTTCAGCAGAACTGCCATGGTGTTGTTTATTGTGCAGAAAATAAAAGTTCTCGGAATGACATGAAAATCCAGGGAGATAACTTTTGGAAAATATAAAAAATACCGGTGAAAGAATCAAGGCCAGGGGTCCCACACCCTGTCCACGAGGGTGGGGGGCGCGCCCCCTCCCCTGGGCGCGCCCCCTGTCTCGTGGGCCCCCTGATGCTCCACCGACCTCCACTCCAACTCTATATATTCCGTTTCGCAGAGAAAAAAATCAGAGAGAAAGTTGCATCACGTTTTACGACATGGAGCTGCCGCCAAGCCCTAATCTCTCTCGGGAGGGCTGGTCTGGAGTCCGTTCGGGGCTCCTGAGAGGGGGATTCATCGCCGTCGTCATCATCAACCATCCTCCATCACCAATTTCGTGATGCTCACCGTCGTGCGTGAGTAATTCCATCGTAGGCTTGCTCGACGGTGATGGGTTGGATGGGATTTACCATGTAATCAAGTTAGTTTTGTTAAGGTTTGATCCCTAGTATCCACTATGTTCTGAGATTGATGTTGCTATGACTTTGCTATGCTTAATGCTTGTCACTAGGGCCCGAGTGCCATGATTTCAGATCTAAACCTATTATGTTTTCATGAATATATGTGAGTTCTTGATCCTATCTTGCAAGTTTATAGTCACCTATTATGTGTTATGATCCGACAACCTTGAAGTGACAATAATCGGGATACTTCTCGGTGATGACCGTAGTTTGAGGAGTTCATGTATTCACTATGTGTTAATGATTTGGTCCGGTACTCTATTAAAAGGAGGCCTTAATATCCCTTAGTTTCCACTAGGACCCCACTGCCACGGGAGGGCAGGACAAAAGATGTCATGCAAGTTCTTTTCCATAAGCACGTATGACTATATTCAGAATACATGCCTACATTACATTGATGAATTGGAGCTAGTTCTGTGTCACCCAAGGTTATAGCTATTACATGAGGGATCGCATCCAACATAATCATCCATCACTGATCCAATGCCTACGAGCTTTTCACATATTGTGCTTTGCTTATTTACTTTTCCGTTGCCACCATTACAATTACTACAAAACTGCTACCGTTACTTTTGCCACTGTTACCATTACTATCATACTACTTTGCTACTAAATACTTTGCTGCAGATACTAAGTTATACAGGTGTGGTTGAATTGACAACTCAACTGCTAATACTTGAGAATATTCTTTGGCTCCCCTTGTGTCGAATCAATAAATTTGGGTTGAATACTCTACTCTCGAAAACTGTTGCGATCCCATATACTTGTGGGTTATCGAGACTAATTTTTGGCGCCGTTACCGGGGAGCATAGCTCTATTCTTTGAGTCACTTGGGATTTATATCTACTGATCACTATGAAGAACTTGAAAGACGCAAGAACTAAGTTTTTTCCCTCAACTACGAGGGGAGATAAGGAACTGCCATCTAGCTCTACACTAGATTCTCCTTCTGTTATGAGTAAGCTTGCAACACCTAAACCTGCTACTGCTATGAATTCTGACATGTCGCATGTTATTGATGATGCCACTTCTGCTATGCATGATACTTATGATGAAACTACTTCTATGTTTGATACTACCGTGCCATTAGGTGAATATCTTGATGAACAACTTGCTAGGGTTAGAGAGAATGAAATTGTTGAAGATGAAATTATTGATGATAGTGATAATGAAGGTTCTCCCCCTAATTATGAATTGCCTGTTGTTCCTAAGGGTTATGTTATGAATGAAGAAACTGCTAGAGATCTTTTTGCTTGCAATGATAGATCTGATCTTAATAAATTACTAGCTAAACTTAAACAGAAAACTCTGAATGCTAGAATGAAACATGACCCTGCTTTTGCTACTTCACCTATCTTTGTTACTGATAAGGATTATGAATTCTCTATTGATCCTGAAATAATTATGTTAGTTGAATCTGATCCTTTTTATGGCTATGAATCTGAAACTATTGTGGCACATCTTACCAAGTTGAATGATATAGCCACCCTGTTTACTAACGATGAGAAGTCTTGCTATTATTATATCCTTAAGATATTCCCATTTTCATTAAAGGGTGATGCTAAAACTTGGTTTAATTCTCTTGATCCTGGTTGTGTGCTTAGTCCCCAGGATATGATTGATTACTTCTCTGCTAAATATTTCCCTGCTCATAAGAAACAAGCTAGCTTGCGGGAAATACATAACTTTGTGCAAATCGAAGAAGAGAGTCTCCCACAAGCTTGGGGGAGGCTTCTCCGACTACTTAATGCTTTGACTGATCATCCTCTTAAGAAAAATGAAATACTCGATATCTTTTATAATGGACTAACTAATGCTTCCAAGGACCACTTGGATAGTTGTGCTGGTTGTGTTTTCAGGGAAAGAACAGTCGACCAAGCTGAATTACTATTAAATAATATGTTGACTAATGAAAATAATTGGACTCTTCCTGAGCCAATTCCTGAGCCAATTGAGCCAACCCCTGAGCCTATTCCTAAACCTACTCCGAAGAAGAGGGGTGTTCTATTTCTGAGTCCTGAAGATATGCAAGAGGCAAAGAAATCAATGAAAGAAAAAGGTATTAAAGCTGAAGATGTTAAGAATTTACCTCCTATTTAAGAAATACATGGTCTTAATATATTGCCTGTTGAAGAAACACATTGTCTTGATAACCCGACACAGGTAGTAAAGGTAAATTCTCTCTATTAATATGATAAAGTTGAAATCCCGTCTACCAAATTTTATAGCCAATGTTTAGATAAATTTGATGACTTTATGGCTCGACAAGAAAGTTTTAATGATTATGTTGGTAGAGAATTAAAGAATAATGCTTTCGAGATTGGACGCTTGAGTGATTATATGGCTAGAGTTAAAGGTGAACTTAAACTCATTAGCAAATATGCTTCTATGGTTACCACTCAAGCAGAGTAAGTACTTAAAGCTCAAAGTGATTTGCTCAATGAACTAAATAATAAACATGATTTTGCTGTTAGAGTGGCTACTAGAACTAGTAGAATGACTCAGGAACCTTTGTATCCTGAAGGCCACCCTAAGAAAATCAAGCAGGATTCTCAGAGAAATAATTTAGATGCATTTAGTTCTTCTAAGAAGAAGAAAAAGAAAAACGATAGGACTTTGCATGCCTCTAGTGAACCTGTTGTAGACACACCCGAGAATCCCAATAATATTTCTATTTCTGATGCTGAAACACAATCAGGTGATGAACATGAACCTAGTGATAATGTTAATGATAATGTTCATGTTGACGCTCAACCTAGAAATAACAATGATGTAGAGATTGAACCTGCTGTTGATCTTGATAACCCACAATCAAAGAATCAATGTTATGATAAGAGAGACTTTGTTGCTAGGAAGCACGGTAAAGAAAGAGAACCATGGGTTCAGAAACCCATGCCCTTTCCTCCTAAACCATCCAAGACAAAGGATGATGAGGATTTTGAGCGCTTTGTTGAAATGATTAGACCTATTTTCTTACGTATGACCTTAACTGATATGCTTAAAGTAAATCCTTATGCTAAATATATGAAGGATATCATTACAAATAAAGGGAAGATACCAGAAGCTAAAATTTCCACCATGCTTGCTAATTATACCTTTAAGGGTGGAATACCAAAGAAACTTGGAGATCCAGGGGTACCAACTATACCATGCTCCATTAAAAGAAACTATGTTTAAACTGCTTTATGTGATCTTGGAGCCGGTGTTAGTGTTATGCCTCTCTCTTTATATCATAGACTTGAATTGAATAAGTTGACACCTACTGAAATATCTTTGCAAATGGCTGATAAATCAACTGCCATACCTGTTGGTATTTGCGAGGATGTGCCTGTTGTGGTTGCAAATGTCACTATCTTATCGGACTTTGTTATTCTTGATATTCCCGAGGACAATAGTATGTCGATTATCCTTGGTAGACCCTTTTTGAATACTGCGGGGGCTGTTATTGATTGCAACAAAGGCAATGTCACTTTTCATGTTAATGGTAATGAGCATACGATACACTTTCCGAGGAAACAACCTCAAGTTCATAGCATCAATTCTATTGGAAAAATTCCAACTATCATCATTGGAGGTTTTGAATTTCCTCTTCCTTCTGTCAAGAAAAAATATGATATTCTTATTGTTGGGGATGTTCATATCCCCGTTGAGGTAACTTAGTGTTATTCGAAATTTCTCTGGTTCCGTGTTATTTGGAATGAGTTTGTTAACAAGACTTGATCAACCTTGTTAGTGGATTTATTTTGATGATCATGAGATGGATGAGACTAGAAGGCACAAACTTCTGTACCCTCTTTTTACTTTCTGTTATTTAGAATAAATAAAGAAAAAATAGTATTATCTGTCTGTTTTCTGAATTATCCATGCAATAAAAAATATCCCAAAAATAAAAGTGCTCCAAATGCCCTACAAATTTAGTATGATTTTTATGGAATATTTGAGGATTTTAGGCACTGAGAACACAGCATGGGGGCAAGCACTTGGCCACGAGGGTGGAGGGCGCGGCCACTCCCCCTGGGCACGCCCCCTTGTCTCGTGGGCCCATGGTGCCCCCCTCCACTTATTATTGCACACACACACCCCATCTTCCTCCCAAAAAAATCACCATCCAGCTCAAGCACGAGTTCTAGCTCATTTTGCTGCGATTTTCGATCTCCTTGCTCAAAGCTCCATTCACAAAACTGCTTTGGGAGATTGTTGCTTGGTATGTGACTCCTCCATTGGTTCAATTAGTTTTTGTCCTAGTGCTTTATTCATTGCAATTTTTCCTGCATAGGTGACCCTATTCTTGAGCTTGCATGTCAAATTTATGAGGTCCCAAGTAATTCTAATGCATGATATAGGCTCTAGGCACTTGTGGGAGTAGTTGCTATCAATCTTGTTTTGCTTGATTCACTTTTATTTTGAAGTTACTAAAAATTTCAGAAATTTTTAGAAAATGATAAGGAGATTATTGAGGGGCTCTTCTAGTCAAAGCTCCAAGGATAAACAAGCTAAGGAGAAAGAAAAGGCCAAGTATAATCTTCCTCGCATAGCGGAAGTAAGACCTTGTGAGTGGCCATGTGATAATTTCTTGAGAGCAGCCGAGATTTATGAAGATTTTTATTCTTTGGCTGAAAATGCGGGCCTCACCGACTTCCTCCACAACTGGATCGACCAGTATCTCCTACTCACCAATACTTTCGTGCAAAACTTTTATTATTATCCTAAGAATTCACCTCCTTCAGTATCTTTTCATTTATATGATGAGACTAAGGAAATGTCATTACGCAACTTTTGCGCGGTTTGTAGAATACCCTTTGAGGGCAGCTTAGATGAACCACATCGTAAAGATGTGGATGGTTTTGTTAACACTATTACTGTAGGGGATTTGAAGAAGGGTTCTGATGCGAGAATCACTAGCATACATTTTCATGTTTTACGCTACTTTGCCATATTTGCTAGTAGATGCTTAATTGGTCATGGAAATAGTGGAAACTTCAGTGTTCCTGATATTATTATTCTATTCCATGCCTTATTTGGTGATAATACTTTTAGTATGAGTGCCGTTATTGCTAAACGGCTAAGCCTGAACCGTACAAAGGGCCCCATCTTTGGAGGTATCTATGCTGCACGCCGTGCTGAACATTTTGAGATACCTATTAGGCATTATGAGAAAGAGGAGACACTGCTGCCTCTTTCCTTTTTAGATTACAGGAGCATGGTAGCGCATGAGTTTATTGTTGACAACGAAGATAAGATGCTTCTATATAACCTGAGATTTAATAAGAAACACAATGAGATTATTACCCTCCTGCGCCTTTGTTGTTTGATTTAACTGTAGACCATTACCTTGTCTCGTCGGAAGCAGTGTACGCGCATCGAGGCCAGACACCAGCTCCAGAGCCTGAGCCGGAAGCCCACTGGACCCTTATCGTCCATCATATTATCAGTGGGATCCGGAGGAGATCGCTAGCCAGTGGTACCCTGATGATACTCCTCAGTACACCGGGGAGAGTAGCCGTTATCCATGGCCATAGACCAACTTAGGCCAAAATCCTAAGCTTGGGGGAGTATGTATTTCTCACCGACTTTACATTCATGTTCACACACTATTCTAGTTGTCGGTGCTCATACTCTTTCATTGTATTATTCATGCTAGTTTAATTTATTTTCTAGCTTTCTTATTGTGTGTTTGATAAACCTTAAGAAAAACCAAAAAAATTAGTTAGTTTAATTTCCATGCTTGTAGTAGTAATTAAAATAAAAACCCAAAAAGATTTCTCGTTCTTCTTTTACTTGTTGGGAGCTTTCCCGTGTAAATAGTTTTATTTCTTTTCTTTCCTTTGGGGGTCTAGAGTAGAAGACCATAATGAAAATGTTTAGTGGCTCTCATATGCATGATTGTTGATTTAACTTAGAGCCCATATTACTTTGTCTTCTCTCTTGAAATTGAATGCTTGTAGATTCCAGCTTAGTCCAATGCATGTGCACTATTATTATTATACACACCGTTTGGTCGTGCAAGTGAAAGGCAATAATGACGATATATGATGGACTGATTGAGATGAGAGAAGCTGGTATGAACTCGATCTCTTTTGTTTTTGTAAATATGATGAGTTCATCGTTCCTGATTCAGCCCATTATGGATAAATATGTTCGCAATGACATTTAGAGATTATAGTTGCTTATGCCATGCTTAATTAGCTAGGAGCTTATAATGGTTTACCTTGCATGCCGACATGCTATTAAAATGATTGTGATGTGGTATGATGGGATGGTATCCTCCTTTGAATGATTCGAGTGACTTGACTTGGCACATGTTCACGCATGTAGTTGAAACAAAATCAACATAGCCTTCATGATATTTATGTTCATGGTAGATTATATCCTACTCATGCTTGCACTCGATGTTGATTAATTTTAATGCATGTTCATGACTGTTGTCGCTCTCTCAGTTGGTCGCTTCCAAGTCTTTTGCTAGCCTTCACCTGTACTAAGTGGGAATACTGCTTGTGCATCCAAACTCCATAAACCCCAAAGTTATTCCATATGAGTCCACCATACCTTCCTATATGCGGTATCTACCTAGCGTTCCAAGTAAATTTGTATGTGCCAAACTCCAAACCTTCAAATGAAATTCTGTTTTGTATGCTCGAGCAACTCATTTTTCAACTAGGCCTGTCTGTATCTTCCATTCTAGGTGGGTTATTCTCAAGGGGAGTGGACTCCGCTCCTCATTCACGAGAAAATGGCTGGTAACCGCGATGCCCAGTCCCATGATAAAAAAAGATCAAATCAAATCAAAATAATTAAAACAAAACTCCCCCAGGACTGTTGTTGGTATGGATGGTACCCCGTTGTTTCAGATGGCCGTGGAGTGTGCTTGTCGGTGTTGGGGGAGTATAAACTTTACCATTCTATTTGGGAACCGCCTATAATGTATGTAGCATGGAAGATATCACCATCTCATAGTTGTTGTGTTGACAGTGAAAGTATACCGCTCAAAAATGTTATTCATCTCTATTTTAAAATCAAGCTCTGGCACCTCTACAAATCCCTGCTTCCCTCTGCGAAGGGCCTATCTATTTACTTTTATGTTGAGTCATCACCCTCTTATTAAAAAGCACTCGCTGGAGAGCACACTGTCATTTGGATTCATTACTATTAGTTTATATTGGGTATGACTTGACTGGATCTCTTTTACCATGAATTACAATGTTTAGTTAGTCCTTGATCTTTAAAGGTGCTCTGCATTTATGTTTTGCGGTCTCAGAAAGGGCTAGCAAGATACCATCTTGTTATATCATATCATGATTGTTTTGAGAAAGTGTTGTCATCCGAGTTTTATTATTATTGCTCGCTAGCTGATTGTGCCATTGATATGAGTAAACATGAGACCTAAGTGTTATCGTGAATATGGTTAGTTTATAATCTTTGCTGAAAACTTGAATGCTGGCTTTACATATTTACTACAACAAGAGCAAAAAAGTTTGTAAAAGTTTTTCTTTATCACTTTCAGTTTGTCAACTGAATTGCTTGAGGACAAGCAAAGGTTTAAGCTTGGGGGAGTTGATACGTCTCCAATGTATCTACTTTTCCAAACATTTTTGCCCTTGTTTTGGACTCTAACTTGCATGATTTGAATGAAACTAACCCGGACTGACGCTGTTTTCAGCAGAACTGCGATGGTGTTGTTTATTGTGCAGAAAACAGAAGTTCTCGGAATGACCGGAAAATCCACGGAGATAACTTTTGTAAAATATAAAAAATACTAGCGAAAGAATCAAGGCCAGGGGCCCACACCCTGTCCACGAGGGTGGGGGGCGCGCCCCCTCCCCCTGGGCGCGCCCTCCTGTCTCATGGGCCCCCTGATGCTCCACCGACCTCAATTCCAACTCTATATATTCTGTTTCGCGAAGAAAAAAATCAGAGAGAAAGTTCCATCGCGTTTTACGACATGGAGCCGCCGCCAAGCCCTAATCTCTCTCGGGAGGGCTGATCTAGAGTCCGTTCGGGGCTCCGGAGAGGGGGATTCATCGCCGTCGTCATCATCAACCATCCTCCATCACCAATTTCATGATGCTCACTGCCGTGCGTGAGTAATTCCATTGTAGGCTTGCTGGACGGTGATGGGTTGGATGATATTTACCATGTAATCAAGTTAGTTTTGTTAGGGTTTGATCCCTAGTATCCACTATGTTCTGAGATTGATGTTGCTATGACTTTGCTATGCTTAATTCTTGTCACCAGGGCCCGTGTGCCATGATTTCAGATCTGAACCTATTATGTTTTCATGAATATATGTGAGTTCTTGATCCTATCTTGCAAGTCTATAGTCACCTATTATGTGTTATGATCTGACAACCCCGCAGTGACAATAATCGGGATACTTCTCGGTGATGACCGTAGTTTGAGGAGTTCATGTATTCACTATGTTTTAATGCCTTGGTCCGGTACTCTATTAAAGGGAGGCCTTAATATCCATTAGTTTCCACTAGGACCCCGCTGCCATGGGAGGGTAGGACAAAAGATGTCATGCAAGTTCTTTTCCATAAGCATGTAGGACTATATTCAGAATACATGCCTACATTACATTGATGAATTGGAGCTAGTTCTGTGTCACCCAAGGTTATAGCTATTACATGAGGGATCACATCCAACATAATCATCCATCACTGATCCAATGCCTACGAGCTTTTCACATATTGTGCTTTGCTTATTTACTTTTCCGTTGCCACCATTACAATTACTACAAAACTGCTACCGTTACTTTTGCCACTGTTACCATTACTATCATACTACTTTGCTACTAAATACTTTGCTGCAGATACTAAGTTATACAGGTGTGGTTGAATTGACAACTCAACTGCTAATACTTGAGAATATTCTTTGGCTCCCCTTGTGTCGAATCAATAAATTTGGGTTGAATACTCTACTCTCGAAAACTGTTGCGATCCCATATACTTGTGGGTTATC
This sequence comes from Triticum dicoccoides, assembly GCF_002162155.2. Lineage (NCBI taxonomy): Eukaryota > Viridiplantae > Streptophyta > Magnoliopsida > Poales > Poaceae > Triticum > Triticum dicoccoides. Next base: position 657,934,389 of record NC_041387.1, on the reverse strand, counting down.
ACACGATAGCGTGATGACGGTGATGATGTTGTTACCGATGTAGGGCTTCGCCTTAGCACCGCTACGATATGACCGAGGTGGAATATGGTGGAGGGGGGCACCGCACACGACTGGAATAGATCAATAGATCAACTTGTGTGTCTAAAGGTACCCCCTGCCCCCGTATATAAAGGAGCAAGGGGGGAGGCCGGCCGGCCCTTGGGGCGTGCCAAGGAGGGGGGAGTCCTCTTCCTAGTAGGAGTAGGACTCCCCTTTCCTAGTCCAACTAGGAAGAAGGAAGGGGGAAGGAAAGAGAGGGAGAGGGAGAGGGAAAGAGGGGCCGCGCCCCCCTCCCTAGTCCAATTCCGACTCCTCATGGGAGAGGGCGCGCCACCTCCTAGGCTGCTGCCCTCTCTCTCCCCTCAGGCCCACTAAGGCCCAATACTTCCCCGGGTGGTTCCGGTAACCCCTCCTGGCACTCCGGTTTTCTCAGAAATCACCTGGAAGACTTCCGGTGTCTGAATATAGTCGTCCAATATATCAATCTTTACATCTCGACCATTTCGAGACTCCTCGCCATGTCCGTGATCATATCCGGGACTTTGAACTACCTTCGGTACATCAGAACACAAAAACTCATAATACCGATCGTCACCGAACTTTAAGCGTGCGGACTCTACGGGTTCGAGAACTATGTAGACATGACCGAGACACGTCTCCGGTCAATAACCAATAGCGGAACCTGGATGCTCATATTGGCTCCTACATATTCTACGAAGATATTTATCGGTCAAACCGCATAACAACATACATTGTTCCCTTTGTCATCGGTATGTTACTTGCCCGAGATTCGGTCATCGGTATCTCAATACCTATTTCAGTCCCATTACCGGCAAGTCTCTTTACTCGTTCCGTAATACATCATATTGCAACTAACTCATTAGTTACAATGCTTGCAAGGCTTATGGTGATGTGCATTACCGAGTGGGCCCAGAGATACCTCTCCGACAATCGGAGTGACAAATGCTAATCTCAAAATACGCCAACCCAACAAGTACCTTCGGAGACACCTGTAGAGCACCTTTATAATCACCCAGTTACGTTGTGACGTTTGGTAGCACACAAAGTGTTCCTCCGGTAAACGGGAGTTGCATAATCTCATAGTCATAGGAACATGTATAAGTCATGAAGAAAGCAATAGCAACATACTAAACGATCAAGTGCTAAGCTAACGGAATGCGTCAAGTCAATCACATCATTCTCCTAATGATGTGATCCCGTTAATCAAATGAAAACTCATGTCTATGGCTAGGAAACTTAACCATCTTTGATTCAATGAGCTAGTCAAGTAGAGGCATACTAGTGACACTTTGTTTGTCTATGTATTCACACATGTACTAAGTTTCCGGTTAATACAACTCTAGCATGAATAATAAACATTTATCATGAAATAAGGAAATAAATAATAACTTTATTATTGCCTCTAGGGCATATTTCCTTCAGTCTCCCACTTGCACTAGAGTCAATAATCTAGTTCACATCATCATGTGATTTAACACCAATATTCATATCTGTATATGATTAACACCCATAGTTCACATCGTCATGTGACCAACACCCAAAGGGTTTACTAGAGTCAATAATCTAGTTCACATAGCTATGTGATTAACACCAAAATAGTACTAAGTTATGATCATTTTTTGCTCGTGAGAGATGTTTAGTCAACGGGTCTGTCACATTCAGAGCCATATGTATTTTGCAAATATTCTATGTCTACAATGCTCTGCATGGAGCTACTCTAGCTAATTGCTCCCACGTTCAATATGTATCCAGATTGAGACTTAGAGTCATCTGGACCAGTGTCAAAACTTGCATCGACGTAACCCTTTACGACGAACCTTATGTCACCTCCATAACCAAGAAATATTTCCTTAGTCCTTACTAAGGATATTCTTGACCATTGTCCAGTGATCTACTCCTAGATCAAAATTGAACTCCCTTGCCAAACTTAGAGCAAGGTATACAATAGGTCTGGTACTCAGGATATCATACTTCATAGAACCTATGACTGAGGCATAGGGAATGACTTTTCATTCTCATTCTATTTTCTGCCATGGTCGGGTTTTGAGTCTTACTCAACTTCACACCTTGCAACAAAGGCAAAAACTCCTTCTTTGACTGTTCCGTTTCGAACTACTTCAAAATGTTATCAAGGTATGTACTCATTGAAAAATCTTATCAAGCGTCTTGATCTATCTCTATAGATCTTGATGCTTAATATGTAAGTAGCTTCACCGAGGTCTTTCTTTGAAAAACTCTTTTCAAATACTCCTTTATGCTTTCCAGAAGATTTTACATTATTTATGATCAACAATATGTCACTCACATATACTTATCAGAAAGGCCATAGTGCTCCCACTCACTTTCTTGTAAATACAGGCTTCACCGCAAGTCTGTATAAAACTATATGCTTTGATCAACTCATCAAAGCGTATATTCCAACTTCGAGATGCTTGCACCAGTCCATAGATGGATCGCTGAAGCTTGCACACTTTGTTAGCACCTTTTTGGATCCACAAAACCTTCTGGTTACATCATATACAACTCTCCATTAAGGAATGTAGTTTTGTTTATCGATTTGCCAAATTTTATAAAATGCAGCAATTGATAACATGATTCGGACATACTTAAGCATTTCTATGAGTGAGAAAAACTCATCATAGTCAACACCTTGAACTTGTCGAAAACCTTTTGTGACAATTCGAGCTTTATAGATAGTAACACTACTATCAGCGTCCATCTTACTCTTGAAGATCCATTTTATTCTCTATGGCTTGCCGATCATCGGGCAAGTCAACCAAAGTCCACACTTTGTTCTCATACATGGATCCCATCTCAGATTTCATGGCCTCAAGCCATTTCGTGGAATCTGGGCTCATCATCGCTTCCTCATAGTTCGTAGGTTCGTCATGGTCAAGTAACATGACCTCTAGAACAGGATTCTGTACCATTCTGGTGCAGACCTTACTCTGGTTGACCTACAAGGTTCAGTAGTAACTTGATATGAAGTTACATGATCATCATCATTAGCTTCCTCACTAATTGGTGTAGGAGTCACAGGAACAAATTTCTGTGATGAACTACTTTCCAGTAAGGGAGCAGGTACAGTTACCTCATCAAGTTCTACTTTCCTCCCACTCACTTCTTTCAAGAGAAACTCCTTCTCTAGAAAGGATCCATTCTTACCAACTAATGTCTTGCCTTCGGATCTGTGATAGAAGGTGTACCCAACTGTCTCCTTTGGGTATCCTATGAAGACACATTTCTCCGATTTGGGTTTGAGCTTATCAGGATGAATCTTTTCACATAAGCATCGCAACCCCAAACTTAAAGAAACGACAGCTTAGGTTTCTTGCTAAACCATAGTTCATATGGTGTCTTATCAACGGATTAGACGGTGCCCTATTGAACATGAATGCAACTGTCTCTAATGCATAACCCCAAAACGATAGTGGTAAATCGGTAAGAGACATCATAGATTGCACTATATCCAATAAAGTACGGTTATGACGTTCGGACACACCATTATGATGTGGTGTTCTAGGTGGCATGAGTTTGTGAAACTATTCCACATTGTTTTAATTGAAGGCCAAACTCATAACTCAAATATTCGTCTCCGCGATCAAATCGCAGAAAAACTTTATTTTCTTGTTACAATGATTCTCCACTTCACTCTGAAATTCTTTGAACTTTTCAACTGTTTCAGTTTCATTAAGTAGATATACCCATATCTGCTCAAATCATCTGTGAAGGTCAGGAAATAACAATACCCGCTGCGAGCCTCAACACTCATCGGATTGCATACATCTGTATGTATTATTTCCAATAAGTCAGTAGCTCGCTCCATTGTTCCGGAGAACAGAGTCTTAGTCATCTTTCCCATGAGGCATGGTTCGCAAGCATCAACTGATTCATAATCAAGTGATTCCAAAAGCCTATCAGCATCGATTTTCTTCATGCACTTTACACCAATATGACCTAAACGGCAGTGCCACATATAAGTTGCACTATCATTATTAACTTTGCATCTTTTGGCTTCAATATTATGAATATGTGTATCACTATGATTGAGATTCAATAAACTATTCACCTTGGGTGTATGACCATTGAAGGTTTTATTCATGTAGACAGAACAACAATTATTCTTTGACTTTAAATGAATAAGCATATTGCAATAAACATGATCAAATCATATTCATGCTTAACACAAACACCAAATAACATTTATTTAGGTTCAACACTAATCCCGAAAGTATAGGGAGTGTGCGATGATGATCATATCAATCTTGGAACTACTTCCAACACACATCGTCACTTCACCCTTAACTAGTATCTGTTCATTCTGCAACTCCCGATTTGAGTTACTAAGCTTAGCAACTGAACTAGTATCAAATACTGAGGGGTTGCTATAAACACTAGTCAAGTACACATCAATAAGATGTATATCAAATATACATTTGTTCACTTTTCCATCCTTCTTATCCGCAAAATACTTGGGGCAGTTCCGCTTCCAGTGACCAGTACCTTTGCAGTAGAAGCACTCAGTCTCAGGCTTAGGTCCAGACTAGGGCTTCTTCACTTGAGCAACAACTTGCTTGCCGTTCTTCTTGAAGTTCCCCTTCTTCCCTTTGCCCTTTTCTTGAAACTAGTGGTCTTGTCAACCATCAACACTTGATGCTTTTCTTGATTTCTACCTTCGTCGATTTCAACATCACAAAGAGCTTGGGAATCGTTTCCGTTATCCCTTGCATATTATAGTTCATCATGAAGTTCTAATAACTTGATGATAGTGACTAGAGAACTCTGTCAATCACTATCTTATCTGGAAGATGAACTCCCACTTGATTCAAGTGATTGTAGTACTCAGACATTTTGAGCACATGCTCACTAGCTGAGCAATTCTCCTCCATCTTGTAGGCAAAGTACTTGTCAAAGGTCTCATACCTTTCGACATGGGAATGAGTCTGAAATACTAATTTCAACTCTTGGAACATCTCATATGCTCCGTGGCGTTTCAAAAACGTCTTTGAAGCCCCAATTCTAAGCCGTAAAGCATGGTGCACTAAACTATCAAGTAGTCATCATACCGAGCTTTTGTCAAACGTTCATAACGTCTGCATCTGCTCCTGCAATAGTTCTGTCACCTAGCGGTGCATTAAGGACATAATACTTCTGTCTAGCAATGAGGTTAATCCTCAGATCACGGACCAAGTCCGCATCATTGTTACTAACATCTTTCAACTTAGTTTTCTCTAGGAACATATCAAAATAAAACAGAGGAGATAAACGCGAGCTATTGATCTACAACATAGATATGCTAATACTACCAGGACTAAGTTCATGATAAATTTAAGTTCAATTAATCATATTATTAAGAACTCCCACTTAGATAGTCATCCCTCTGATCATCTAAGTGATCACGTGATCCAAATCAACTAAAACATGTCCGATCATCACGTGAGATGGAGTAGTTTTCAATGGTGAACATCACTATGTTGATCATATCTACTATATGATTCACGCTCGACCTTTCGGTTTCCAGTGTTCCGAGGCCATATCTGCATATGCTAGGCTCGTCAAGTTTAACCCGAGTATTCCGCGTGTGCAAAACTGGCTTGCACCCGTTGTAGATGAACATAGAGCTTATCACACCGATCATCACGTGGTGTCTCGGCACGACGAACTTTGCCAACGGTGCATACTCCGGGAGAACACTTTTATCTTGAAATTTAGTGAGAGATCATCTTCTAATGCTATCGTAAATCAAAGCAAAATAATATGCATTAAAGGATAAACATCACATGCAATCAATATAAGTGATATGATATGGCCATCATCATCTCGTGCTTGTGATCTCCATCTCCGAAGCACCGTCATGATCACCATCGTCACCGGCGCGACACCTTGATCTCCGTCGTAGCATCGTTGTCGTCTCGCCAACTATTGCTTCTACGACTATCGCTACCGCTTAGTGATAAAGTAAAGCAATTACAGGGCGATTGCATTGCATACAATAAAGCGACAACCATATGGCTCTTGCCAGTTGCCGATAACTCGGTTACAAAACATGATCATCTCATACAATAAAATATAGCATCATGCCTTGACCATATCACATCACAACATGCCCTGCAAAAACAATTTAAACCTCCTCTACTTTGTTGTTGCAAGTTTTACGTGGCTGCTACGGGCTGAGCAAGAACCGTTCATACCTATGCATCAAAACCACAACGATAGTTCGTCAAGTTAGTGCTGTTTTAACCTTCTCAAGGACCGGGTGTAGCCACACTCGGTTCAACTAAAGTTGGAGAACTGACAGCCGCCAGCCACCTGTGTGCAAAGCATGTCGGTAGAACCAGTCTCGCGTAAGCGTACGCGTAAACCAGGCTCGGATGCCACTGTTGGGAAACACAGTAATTTCAAAAAAAATTCCTACGCACACACAGGATCATGGTGATGCATAGCAACAAGAGGGGAGAGTGTGTCCACGTATCCTCGTATACCGAAAGCAGAAGCGTTAGCACAACACGGTTGATGTAGTCGTACGTCTTCACGAACCGACCGATCCAAGTACCGAATGTACGGCACCTCCGAGTTCAGCACACGTTCAGCTCGATGATGTCCCGCGAACTCCGATACAGCAGAGCTTCATGGGAGAGTTCCGTCAGCACGATGGCGTGATGATGGTGATGATGTTGCTCCCGACGCAGGGCTTCGCCTAAGCACCGCTATGATATGACCGAGGTGGAATATGGTGGACGGGGGCACCGCACACGGCTGCAATAGATCAACAGATCAACTTGTGTGTCTAGAGGTGCCCCCTGCCCCCGTATATAAAGGAGCAAGGGGGGAGGCCGGCCGGCCCTTGGGGCACGCCAAGGAGGGGGGAGTCCTCCTCCTAGTAGGAGTAGGACTCCCCTTTCATAGTCCAACTAGGAAGAGGGAAGGGGGAAGGAAGGAGAGGGATAGGGAGAGGGAAAGAGGGGCCACGCCCCCTCCCTAGTCCAATTCGGACTCCTCATGGGAGGAGGCGCGCCACCTCCTGGTCTGCTGCCCTCTCTCTCCCCTCAGGCCCACTAAGGCCCAATACTTCCCCGGGGGGTTCCGGTAACCCCTCTGGCACTCCGGTTTTCTCCGAAATCACCTGGAACACTTCCGGTGTCCGAATATAGTTGTCCAATATATCGATCTTTACGTCTCGACCATTTTGAGACTCCTCGTCATGTCCGTGATCATATCCGGGACTCCTAACTATGTTCGGTACATCAAAACACAAAAACTCATAATACCGATCATCATCAAACTTCAAGCGTGCGGACCCTACGAGTTCGAGAACTATGTAGACATGACCGAGACACGTCTCCGGTCAATAACCAATAGCGGAACCTGGATGATCTTATTGGCTCCTACATATTCTACAAAGATCTTTATCTGTCGAACCGCATAATAACATACGTTGTTCCCTTTGTCATCGGTATGTTACTTGCCCGAGATTCGATCGTTGGTATCTCAATACCTAGTTCAATCTCATTACCGGCAAGTCTCTTTACTCGTTGCGTAATACATCATCCCGCAAAAAATTGATTAGTTACAATGCTTGCAAGGCTTATGGTGATGTGCATTACCGAGTGGGCCCAGAGATACCTCTCCGATAATCGGAGTGACAAATCCTAATCTCGAAATACGCCAACCTGACAAGTACCTTCGGAGACACCTGTACAGCACCTCTATAATCAACCAGTTACATTGTGACATTTGGTAGCACACAAAGTGTTCCTTCGGTAAACGGGAGTTGCATAATCTCATAGTCATAGGAACATGTATAAGTCATGAAGAAAGCAATAGCAACATACTAAACGATCAAGTGCTAAGCTAACGGAATGGGTCAAGTCAATACATCATTATACTAATGATGTGATCCCATTAATCAAATGACAACTCATGTCTATGGCTAGGAAACTTAACCATCTTTGATTCAACAAGCTAGTCAACACTACAAAAAAAAGACACATCCGTGACATTTTGGGCTGAACGAATTTTTTTCCTGTCATACTTATGACCCTTCTATGATGATAATTGTGACAAAACACGGTATCATCATCGATGTGGTGGGCTCCTACTTCTATGACAAAAAACTCATGACAGAAAATGGGCTTTTTGTCCTGGGCGGGACGGAGACGCAGCTGTATGACATTCTTTGGGCCGTCCATGACGGAAAAAACCATGGTAGAAGCGAGGGCGAGGAAAATTTTGGGGAGTTCCCGGTTACGGTGGGTGGTCGGGGGCCGAGCGATGCGCGTTTCTCTTGTACACGTACGCGCGTGTGTGCTAGGTTGGGCTCTAACTGAACCCGAGCGAGGCGTGGCCTAACTGAACCCGAGCGATTGCATTGCAGGCTACGCATTACTAAACCCGAGCGATCGAGCGATTCCTTCGCTACTGCTGCTAACTGAAGCCGATCGATGCTGCCTATGGATGAACAGTAAGCGTTGCAGGGGGGTTTGGAT
>NC_041387.1:657918071-657925528 GCF_002162155.2 Triticum dicoccoides | reverse complement strand
CCCCGTGGTGTTGCCTCTGGATGAACAGGACCCCGATCGATCGAGCCGGTTGGGGCTGGATGGACATGACCCCGTGGAGGGCTGGATGAACAGTAGACGGCGGAGGGGTGGATGAACAGTAGACGGTGGAGGGGTGGATGAACAGTAGCCCGTGGAGGGGTGGTTGAACATGAGCCCGTGGAGAGGGGTGGTTGAACAGTAGCCGGAGGAGTAGCGCACGGTGGAGGCTGGATGAATAGGAGCCCGTGGAGGCTGGAGGAGGTCGATGGTGGATGAACAATAGCCCGTGGGGGCTGGAGGAGGTCGACGGTGGAGATGAACAGTATCCCATGGAGTCCCGTTTTGCGGTACGCCACACCCCTCCCGATGAACAGGACCCCCGTTTCGACCGTAGCGCTCCAACACAAGTCCGTTTCGTCCGTTTTGTGGTACGCCACACCCCTCCCGATCAACAAGACCCTCGTTTCGACCGTCAGAGGTCCGTTTCCTCCGTTTTGCGGTACGCCAGACCCCTCACGATGAACAGGATCCCGTTTCGAACATGGCCGGTCGAACACAAGGCTGTTTCCTCCGTTCTGCGGTACGCCATTCCTCGTTTCCATCGCCTGTTCCGTCCAAGCCGGTTGGCTCCCACACGTTCCATTGCCTCCCGATGAACACGACGCATTCCGTTTGCCTCCCGATGAACACGACGCATTCCGTTGCCTCCCCATGAACACGACAACGACGCAGTTTCTCCGTTCCGATCCAGCCATGTACACGAGCCCTGGCCGTACGTATGCGCGAGTAGGCGTTCAAGACCCCGCCCGTATGTACGTACGTGGCCGTATTTTCTTTCTTGCACCCTGGCCGTTGTACGTACGTGTACATGACACGTGCGTGCCTCTACTATGACACGTGCGCACCTCTACTACGACACATGCGCGCCTCTACATCGACCAGTATGTACGTACATGTTCGCGACCAGAATGACAACTCTACGTACGCTTCGACCGGGTGGGTCCCGACTGTCAGGCACTTCCTTGCGTGCGAAGATGTAGATGGTGGGTTCCAGCAGTCAGTGGGGCGAACCGTTTTTTTATTTTTTGCCCGGACGCACTTCCTTGGGTGCGAAGATGTAGCTGGTGGGTCCCAGCAGTCAGGGGGGCGAGTCATTTTTTCGGACGCACTTCCTTGCGTGCGAAGATGTAGCTGGTGGGTCCCAGCAGTCAGGGGGCGAATTGTTTTTTTATTTTTTTCCCGGGCGCACTTCCTTGCGTGCGAAGATGTAGCTGGTGGGTCCCAGCAGTCAGGGAAGCGAATCGTTTTTTTGGGATGCACTTCCTTGCGTGCGAAGATGTAGCTGGTGGGTCCAAACAGTCAAGGGGAAACGTTTTTTTCGTGAAATAAGGTGGCCCGTCCGGTGGGTCCCTGCTGTCAGGTGGAGGAATAATTATTTTGCGCGTAATAAGGAGGCACTTCCTTGCGGCTGCCATGGACCCAGCTGTCAGCCTCTCCACGTACAGTACTCTTCCGATGGAAGTCGGTCGTTGACCACATTGACCACGCCGCGCCGAGAGCACCACGACGGTGGACGATGGCGAGGCCTAGGAAGGGGACGACGCGGAGCCGGGGAAGACGCGACAGTGGATGCCCACGCGGAGAGGAGTACGAGAGTTCACTGGTTCGGCTGCGGTGTGAGGCTACCGTCACCGCAGAATAACAGGGGGTGTGGGTGAGTGGAGGGATGGCCTGGCCAGCAGTGGGAGTAGTATGGGGGCGGTGAGGCCTCCGCGACAGCACAACCGGCCATGGGAGGCAGGAGCAGGCGGCACGACTGGTGCTGCTTTGGGCGACTGGAGCAAGAAGAGCAGAGGTTGAAGAAGCACTACGGCCGTTGGATGGACATCGTACGGTCACTGAAGCTAGAATCGTTTATATTGACTAATTTGACAAAGCCCTTGGTACACGCCAACTTAGTAGGCCCACAGGTCAGCCTTCGAAATGGTGCGCCCGAGATGTCAGGGGGAGGAATCATTTTTTGGGCGGCTGAAGCTAAGAATATCCGGGATTGAAGAAGAAGCACGACATCCGTTGGATAGACATGTAACGGCCACTGCTGCTAGAACCGTGTGTTGACTATAATAAGTTGACAAAGCCTTGCATACGCGTCAACTTATTTTTTTCAGGGGATGCGTCAACTTAGTAGGCCCACAAGTGTGTGGCAGAGAACTTATAGCCTATTTGCGATTTGTAAGAATGTACATCCCATTTTTGAATTCTAATGGAATTTACTACAGCCCATTTACAGTTTGTTAAAAGTACAGCCCATTTTCTAGCTAGGACAACAATTAATAATTTCAACCAACCGTTGAAGACAGAATTCAATAAAATTTCCCACATTTTGATGGGATCCGAAATATTTTTATCCCAAAATTTCTAGTCAGATTAAATATAAATTTTTATTAGTAAAAATCAAACGAAACATTGCGCGCGCAACAATGAAAAATTAAGATTTTCAAAATCCATAAATAATATTTTATAAACTAATTTCGTGTTTGGTGCATTTTTTATAGTTACTGCCCAGTTTTTATAATTACATCCCATTTATTATTTTTAAGCCCATTTTCCTGTTAAGCCTGATGCATCCCTCCTAGGAAAGATTTGCAGCCCAGCGGGGCGGAGAATAACAAGTTGACCTTGCCTGGGTATTCCTCAAAAAATGTATAGCTGGGCTAGCCATTTTTATCTTGAAAAATTAATATCTGGGCTGGATATCTGGCCTGGGCTAGACGGGCCGCAGCCCGCCCAGTTAATACCCTGCTCTCCTCTGAACAACAACGAAATCATCCCCAAGAAAAACTCTGCAGTGCTCACGCCTCAAAAACACAAATACTGCTTGAGTTACTTGGTCCCAGCTGTCGGCCGCACCTTGTTTAATTCTCTCGTTTATATTGACTACATAGGTTAACAATGGTGTGGGACCGTGACATTAGGAAACCAGGAGGAAGCAAAAAAATATAGTTGTACATGATAAGGAGGCACTTGCGTACGTACAACTATGGCCCTAGTGGGTCCCTAGTGTCATCCAGTCAAAATAAAGTCATATCCTGAATCCTCATGTTCGTTGACGATGTTAATAATGCTCGGTGCCACGGCGAGCGCAACAACTCGAAGGACGACGGAGAGGGCCTCGCGGGCCCTATGAATGGTCTGATACAGCGCCCACTGCTCATTCAGGAAGCCAGGATCATCAGACACCTATGAGCACCTTCGAGAAAGTGAGACAGCATGAAACGGTAAGGCCGTGCTTGGGAGCTCTGGTTTATTTCAAACCTGTATTAACATACAAGTGTAATTTACTCGTCATCAGAAACAACGCGTAAAATACAGGTGTAATGAAACCGAGGGCCCGAGGTCTGTAAGTAAAACCGGCGGGTTACGCGTGTAATTTGAGAGACCAGTGTATATTTTACGAGCATTTCTATATGGATGACATTACCAGACGATACATGCACGATGTGCGTATCATGCCATCCATGGGCAAGGCTGAAACAGCCGCTAACGGCTGGATTAGCAATCGTCCGAGTGTCGTTCAGCGTTTTTATCGTGTGTGAAGTACTTCCGATATTTTACTAGTCGAAATCGACCAACCAAGCGCTTTGCCCGAGACCATCTGCTTTTATTTACAAGCGTCCGTTTTACAAGCCGGTTTGGTTGGAAAACGACGATCCAATCACGGCCTAATATGATGAGTTGGTCAGAAGATCATATGGTTTCACGTCTAACCTACCCGACTTGTCGTATAGGCTATGAATGAAACATAAGACGATGAACTTCTTAAGCACGGAAACAATAGAAGAGGATGATCTTCTACAAGCAAATCACTGGCATTAGATCGACATGCAAAACAATACGAAGCATTATTCTCAGGAGGCACGGTGAATAGCTCGTGATGCCGCATGCCACAACATTCCAAGCTCAACTTTGCAATCAAACACAAGGCCTAGCATTACATAGACAACATTCAGAACAAACTCTTAACACATGAATACCTCAGCAGAGTAACTATTTACTTCTAAACTGAACACAGGAATAGGAAAAAACAATCGACGCTGCTCATAGCAAGGGCGTCCCACTCAAAAATATCAAATGCATGTCTTCTGGCTAACATCAATGAGCAAATTTTGACAAGGTTTTCCAATTCCAATATATTAAACTAACGTCTTCTTGCTAACATCAATGATTAAACTTTGACAAGCTTTTCCCATTCAAAATATGTGATGCCTATGATCGTGGAGTCATGTCGTAGCTTCTTGTACTTGTGTAGGCACTTTTTGCCCAGTGCACTCCACTTGTTGTAGAATTGACAATGCTCTCTGCAGACTAGTCATGTCACCAGCGTCTAACAATACTCTGTAAAGCTTCTCAGTCATTCCTTCTGTAATGTAGCGCAAACAGCGACTGTTTCTTTCTGCAAAGTGGAACGACCAACTGGACCCAGTAATGCAGCAGTTTTCCTTGGACACATTGGCTCCTTTTGTGCATGTGACGCCCCCGATTCAATAGTACACTAATCATACACGCAAATGTGTACGATCAAGATCAGGAACTCACGCGAAGATATCACAACACAACTCTAGACACAAATCAAAATAATACAAGCTTTATATTACAAGCCAGGGGCCTCGAGGGCTCGAATACAAGCTCGATACACAAGAGTCAGTGGAAGCAGCAATATCTGAGTAGAGACATAAGTTAAACAAGGATGCCTTAAGAAGGCTAGCACAAAAGCAACACGATCGAAGAGGCAAGGCCTCTTGCCTGGGACCTCCTAACTACTCCTGGTCGTCGGCGGTCTTCACATAGCAGCATCCATCGGCGGTGGCATCTGGCTCCAGGGATCCACCATCTGGTTGCATCAACCGAAAAGAAGGAAGAAGGGGAAAAAGGGGTAGCAAAGCAACCGTGAGTACTCATCCAAAGTACTCGCAAGCATTAGATCTATACTAAGTACTCATCCAAAGTACTCGCAAGCATTAGATCTATACTAAGTATGCACTGGTATCAAATGGAAGGTTTGTATCTGTGGACTGAACTTCAGAATGCCAGAATAGAGGGGAAGGCCTAGCCTATCAAAGACTAGCATCTTCAAGTAGCTCCAAGCATCTTGCAGCATGTAGAAGAGTAAAGAATAGTAGTTTATAATATTTAACAAGCATGTTGTAACATTAATACCCAGAGATCCTTCCTCGACTCCCTGCGAGAAAGCAATCCCGGAGCCACATATCTCAAGTATCCATTTGTAGTTGTATAAGATCAGGATATAAGTCTGAATGTACGTTACCATGGACATGTCTATTAATAGATAATCTTCCCTGCAGGGGTGCACCATGTTTTCCAACATGCTCGATCACTCTGGCCGTACACACCTTTCTGGGGTCAATGCCCGGCCTCGGAAGATCAACACGTCGCAGCCCTTCCTAGGCTCAGTAGAGAGGTCCCCGCTGGTCTACCTCCTAAGCACCCCGGGGTCTGGGCCCATCACCTGTTGCACTCCGAGTCATTGCGCGCAGGGTGGGTCCAGGCTCCACCTCTACATGGATGGTGCCGGCCCAGCCATGCTGCACTGCTGAACTGGAGTCTGACAAAGCTTCGGCTGATACCACGACGTTGAGGCCCATAACTATTCTCGCGTGTTGGTTGGTGCGTAAAGGCCAGAGGCCAACTCAGAACAAATACCCAAACCATAGTGTATTATTAGCTTGCGGAGACGAGCAGAGACTCACGATTGAAAGTGACCCCGTTGCCCCGTCTCGTGGACTTACGACAAGGGCCTAGAATGCCCGACCATGCCACGTAACCATCTTGCGGGTGCTCTCCGGGCCCACCCGACTTTCACCAAGGTCTCAAGTAAAGTCAAGGTAACCGTGTGTCCAAACATCAAGGGGAAAACCCGAGGAATCACCCACCGAGGATTCCACTCAATGTAATCATCAAGGTGAACGTAATAGGGACCACCCTCGAGGTTCACACTTGAGGTGTTGAACGATAGTGCCGTATCGAGAATGGTGAAATAGGAAATCACCCTCGATGACCACGACCAAATAGCTACACTATAGAATTATCATCAGGAGTGCGTTATGTGGGATCACCCTCGGCACTCGATAGTAGCTCTGCAGAGTCGAGCAACAAAAGGGACATGATGTGATGTGAGGTGTCAGGCTCTGGTCGTCGATCACGCTGATCGAGTTGTCGAAGATGAAGCAGGGGCAACAAGGACAAGGTGGGGGTCACTGATGGATCACTAACCAACCTATACTAAGCAGTTTAGGATAAGCAGGTAAGGTAACAATAGCAGGTACAAAAGCAGGCTATGCATCAGAATAGGAGCAAACAATAACGGTAGCAAAATCTAATGCAAGCATGAGAGTATGGAATGGGCGATATCGGGATGATCAAAGGGGGGGCTTGCCTGGTTGCTCAGACAAGAAGGAGGGTCGTCATCGACGTAGTCGATCACAGAGACATCATCAGCTATCTCGGGGTCTACCGAAGAAGAAGAGGGGGAAGAAATAGTAAATACACGCAAACATAAGCATAACAAGAAAATAAGCTGGGCTAGAGGTGTGCGAACGCAGCGCTAGGCGATACTGGCGAAGGGGGAAAACATTCGGGAAAGTTTTCCCGGTTCCGAACGTTTGTCAGACAGATGAACCGGAGGGGAAAAGTTCAACGTTTGCTATGCTAGTGACATGTGGCGGGCGAACGAACCGTGTGTTCGGATTCTTCTCGTTGTTCTGAGCAACTTTCATGTATAAAACATTTTCATCCGAGTTACGGATTATTCTCTATGATTTTTCAAAGTTTTAACAATATTCTGGATTTATCAATAATTCGAAATTAAATAGCTAAAATGATATGTGCACCCAGATCTGTGTACACAGAGGTGTACCAGAGGGTGACATGCAGGTCCAGGGGGGTCCCAGTTAACCTGTCAACATTTGACTGGTCAACAGGGGGTGGGACCCGTGTATCATTGACTGTGTCTAGTTAACTAAAACAGTGTCAACTAATCCAATGATTAGGCTAATTAATCTCAGGTTAATTAAGTTAATTAGCTATTTAATTAATTAATTATATATTGATCTTTCTTTTATAGAAAAGGGGCGTGGGGCCCCGTCGTCAGAGGCCCAGGGGCCTAGCGTGGTGGGTGGCTTAATGGGTGCGGGCGGGGCGCCCAACCTGGACACGGCAGAGGCCGCGGACGAGGGGTCGGTGAGGCGCCGCCAGGCAAGCGCGGCCCGCTGGAGCTGGCGACGAGGAGCAGGGGCGCCGGAGCGCGTCGGCGGCCATGACACCCAGCAGGCAAGCAGCGGGTGGCGCGAGAGGCTAGCGGAAGCAGCAGAAGTCAGGGGCGGAGCTAGCAGCAATGGGGAGGGACACGGGTGGCACACGGCGAGCATGTGTGTGTGTGT
>NC_041387.1:657883742-657917647 GCF_002162155.2 Triticum dicoccoides | reverse complement strand
GGCGGTGCTGCGTGCGGGTACGAGGCCATCGACGTGCAGGCGCGACTAGGGGGCGCGGCAAGCGGAGCTCCGACGTGGTGGGGCTACACGGGGGGACGGGAGCACGAGGAGGGGCATGGAAGAGGGGGTCGGACGGGGTTTCTTACCGGACCCTGTAGACGTGCTAAAGCGGGCTCAGGGAGGGCTTGCCGGAGTCGAAATCGCCGGCGAGGTCGACGACGTCCGAGGAGGAAGAAGACGGCATGGTGGTGATGCGGCGGTTCCGGCGTGGTCTCGTGGGTGGCCTCCGGCTTGTGTTCGACGCAGCAGTGGACGCAGCAGTGGACGCATCAGAAGGCGGAGGGCCCTCATGGATAGGTCGGGGAAGTGAGACGCGGCCAGTGGCCATGTTGATGACGACGAGCGGCAACGGCGACACTCGGATGAGGGTGGAGGAGGTGGATCCGGGAGGAGAGCGTGCAAGGGAGAGGGAGGCGAGGTGGATCTGGGACTGGGGGTGGAAATCGAGGGGACGGGGGGGTCCTTATCCTCTCCCCGACGGCGCCAGCGAGGTGGTTCGGCGGCGACTGATGAGGATACAGACCTGGGATAGGGTCATAGGCCTGACCTATACGTCCTACCCAAGGTCACTACCCTAGAAGATAAGAAGTCCAAGAGGCAACGAAGAACCCCAGTCAAAGGTGTCAAGTGCAATCCACTAGACTAATCATATCACTCGAATACCCCTCCTACTTGTTGTCACTCGACCATACAAGGAATCACTCGACCCACCGAAGATCAGGAGTCACACAGCATTGCAACGGTCAGGCGTTCACTCCGTAGTCTTAAAGGTCATTAATAGCACTTAAGTCTGGCGTTATCAGTAACGCCCCTACTTTATGTACGTTAAGCCCCTTGTAATGGAGGATGCCTGGGGTCCTGGCGCACTCTATATAAGCCACCCCCTCCTCCGGGACAAGGGTTCGCACCCCCTGTAACATCACACGCATATAATCCAGTCGGCCGCCTCCGGGCACCGAACGTAGGGCTATTACTTCCTCCGAGAAGGGTCTGAACTCGTAAATCTCGTGTGTACACCTTCACCATAGCTGAGATCTTGCCTCTCCGTACCTACCCCCCTTTCTACTGTCAGCCTTAGAACCACGACAGTTGGCGCCCACCATGGGGCAGGTGTCTTAGCAACTTGTTGGTGAAGTTGCAATTTTTCTGATCCCCATCATCATTGTTTCCGGTGGTGATTTGGCTAAGGGGCGCGAGATCCGTCTCGGCGCACTCGTTTTCGTCGCCGACGACTCCGCTTGGCTTCAAGAAGCTCCCCTTGACGTCGAGGCGCTCCCCGTCCGCGAGGCGATGCACTTTCGCGTGTGCATTCACAGCGTCCTTCTCCGGCAGCCGTCGACTCAGTATCAGTCGGCTCCAACGATGTCTTCTCCCTCTGCTGTTCGCCACCACAAGCGATGCGGTCGGTCACGGCTTCAGCGGTGGGTGAAACACGCAGTGGCTCGACATTTGGCCACCCATCAAGTTGCGGCAATCGAGCCCGACGAAACTCTCTACGGCCTGTTCGATCTGTCGACTGGCTCCGTCGAGACTACATCCGAGTGCGATAGCAGCAATCCTGCGGCTGAAGTCTTGATGGTTGACGGACCACATAGTCCACCTGGTTTCCGCTGTGAAGATGGCGAGGACGGGGCGGCGATCCATCGCGCGTCCACGAGGAGTACCATCCCGATCCCCTCTCTTCACAACAAAGGGAAGAACTTCGTCGCCGCAACATGGATGCACTCCACACACCCATCGTTGGAGAAACCCCCGAGGCTTGGGCCTTGGAAGCGGTGCGTTTGGCTAATTTGGCCGAGTACACTCGATTGGAAAACCTCCAGCACGCTCTCGACGAGCGTGCTCGGGAACAGGTTCCCAAGTCCAGTCAATGACAGCTTTTCCCACCTTCACCTAAGGTATACCGCACTCTGATTCAAAATCTCACAGCTGCAGCCCGAATAGCAGAGTCAATTCAACCTTCCCAGTCAAAGGCTGGCAGAGGTTTGATGCAGATCCGGGCCTTACTCCGGGCAGCAGGAGAGCTGAACACAGCGGTGTCTCAGTCACGAGATAGGATTCATAGCAGATCCATGGTGGCAGATACTATCCAGTCGGCCCACAGTCCAAGATCTCCCCTGCGGCATGAGGGCCATGGGCAGTATGATCACCGACTCGACCGTGACAACCGTCGTCGGATGCCCACACCTCCTCCGAGCAGTATGTCATATGTGCCTCGGCATTACGATGACAGACGCCTTCACAGCGGCGAATGTAGATCACCAGTCGACCCAAGGGATCCAGGCTTTGATGCAAGATCTATTCTCGTTCAGGGTTTGGTCGACCGGAACAGAGCGCAGAGGGAAGACCTTGGCAGAGATCGCCCGACTGGCAATAGGGTTCATGTTTTAGGTCCAGAGTGTTTTAGCAGAGCCATCAGGGCCGCAATGATTCCCCCCAACTTCAGGTTGGCGACTGGAGTCAGCAAGTTCACTGGGGAGTCCAAGCGTGAAACTTGGCTTGAAGACTACCGAGTGGCTGTGTAGATTGGTGGCGGGAATGATGAAGTGGCAATGAAGCATCTCCCTCTGATGTTGGAAGGATCAGCCAGAGCGTGGATGACTCAATTAGCCCCGAACAGTATATACAGTTGGGAAGAACTTGCTCGAGTGTTCGTCAGAACTTTTGAGGGCACTTGCAAGCGGCCAGCGGGGTTGACTGAGTTGACGCATTGCATGCAAAAACCGAGTGAGACTCTAAGGGATTTCATCCAGAGGTGGACCACTTTGCATCACACAGTGGAGAATGTATCTGAACATCAAGCAGTGTGTGCCTTCAAAGAAGGCGTTAAATACCAAGAACTGGTCCTGAAGTTCGGTCGGACTGGGGATATGACTCTGAGTCGGATGGTGGAGATAGCCACCCGGTACGCGAATGGAGAAGAAGAATATCGACTCCGCAGCAGAAAGGGCAAACCAGTCGGCCAGGACACCGGTAGAATCAATTCCAATCCGAAACAAAAGCATAAGGCCGAGCCCGCGGCACCCGGCGAAATTGCGGCAGTGGCTCAAGGAAAGTTTAAAGGAAAACCTAAGGGACCCTGGTCCCCTAAGAAGGTAAAGGACCAAGCAGGAAATGATGTGTTGGATTTGCCGTGTCACATTCACACGAAGAAGGATGAAGAGGGTAATCTGATTTATCCCAAACACACCACTCGACAGTGTCGACTCCTGATCTAGCAGTTCCGAGAGAATCAACCCAATGAAAAGGGAAAAGAGTCGGACAGAGACGAGGATGAACAAGAAGACAATGGTTATCCCAAAGTCAATTCCACCCTGCTGATTTTTGCTGATGTTGAGAGGAAGAGTCAATTGAAAGTTATCAATAGAGAAGTGAATATGGTCGCCCCGACAACGACGACTATATACCTGAAATGGTCCCAAATAGCCATCACGTTTGACCAGTCTGATCACCTCGCGCGTATAGCCACCCGTGGGAGGCAAGCGTTGGTGGTCGACCCAGTGGTCGAAGGCACTCGACTGACCAAAGTGCTAATGGATGGTGGTAGTGGCCTGAATATCCTTTATGCTGAAACCTTGACGGGGATGGGCATTCCGATGTCCAAACTTAGCGAGAGAAATATGAGTTTCCATGGCGTTATCCCTGGAAAGAAAGCCGAATCACTCAGCCAGATCGCCCTTGACGTGGTTTTTGGTGATTCCAAGAATTACCATAAGGAAAAGTTGACATTTGAAGTTGTGGATTTCCAAAGTGCTTATCATGCCATTCGGGGTAGGCCTGCCTACGCAAGTTTTATGGCTCGACCATGTTACGTGTACCTCAAGTTGAAGATGCCTGGTCCCAGAGGTGTGATCACAGTTACTAGCAATCGGCAAAAGGCGGAGGAATGCTTCCAAAAGGGTTCCAAAATTGCCGATGCGCAAATGGAAGCAGTTGAATTTCAAGAATATCAGAAGATTGCAGATCCGAATGAAACGTCCTGTGCGTGTGCATGAGGTTCAGAAGCTTACTGGTTGTTTGGCCGCCTTGAGTCGATTCATTTCTTGTCTCGGTGAAAAGGCCTTACCTCTTTACCGTTTGATGAAGAAATCTGATAAGTTCGAGTGGACTGAGGAAGCTGACGCAGTGTTTGCAAAGATCAAAGCCCTTCTTTCCACCCAGCCGGTGCTTGCTGCGCCAATCAGCAAAGAGCCTTTACTGCTTTATATTGCAGCCACTGGACAAGTTGTCAGTACAGTACTCATGATCGAGCGGGAAGAAGAAGGAAAGGCTTACAAAGTTCAACGCCCAGTATATTATCTCGCTGAAGTTTTGACTCCATCCAAGAAATGATATCCATATTATCAGAAGCTTGTCTATGGAATCTACATGACCATGAAGAAGGTTGCACACTATTTCTCTAATCACTCCATTACAGTCGTCAATGATGCACCATTATCTGAAATTCTGAACAATAGAGATGCAACTGGTCGAGTGGCAAAATGGGCGATTGAACTCCTTCCATTGGATATCAAGTTTGAGGCAAAGAAAGCTATCAAGTCCCAAGAAATCGCGGATTTCCTTGCCGAGTGGATTGAGCAGCAACTGCCGACTCAAGTTCACTCGGAGCATTGGACCATGTTCTTCGATAGCTTCAAGATGCTGAACGGTTCCGGTGCTGGGGTAGTGTTGGTATCCCCCCATGGGGACAAGCTTAACTATGTTCTCCAAATTCATTTTGACTCTTCCAACAATGAAGCTGAATATGAAGCACTTTTGTACGGGTTACGTATGGCCATTCACTACAAAAAAAAGACACATCCGTGACATTTTGGGCCGAACCGAATTTTTTTTCTGTCATACATATGACACTTCTATGACGATAATTGTGACAAAACCCGGTATCATCATAGATGTGGTGGGCTCCTACTTCTATAACAAAAAATCATGACAGAAAATGGGCTTTTCGTCCTGGGCGGGCCGGAGACGCAGCTGCATGACATTCTTTGGGCCGTCCATGATGGAAAAAAACCATGGTAGAAGCGAGGGGGAGGAAAATTTCGGGGAGTTGCCGGTTACGGTGGGAGGTCGGGGGTGGAGCGATGCGCGTTTCTCTCGTACGTACGCGCGTGTGTGCAAGGCGTTGGCTCTAACTGAAGCCGAGCGAGGCGTTGGGCTCTAACTGAACCTGAGCGATTGTACTGCAGGCTACGCGTTACTGAACCCGAGCGATCAATCGATGGCTGTTAACTGAACCCGATGGAGCGATTCCTTCGCTGCTGCTGCTAACTGAAGCCGATCGATGCTGCCTCTGGGATGAACAGTGAGCGTTGCGGAGGGGGGTTTGGATGAACAGTGAGCGGTGGTGTTGCCTCTGGATGAACAGGAACCCGTGGTGTGGAGGGCTGGATGAACAGTAGACGGTGGAGGGGTGGCCGTGGAGGGGTGATTGAACAGGACCCCGTGGTGTGGAGGGCTGGATGAACAGTAGAGGGTGGAGGGGTGCCCGTGGAGGGGTGGTTGAACAGTAGCCGGTGGAGTAGCGCGCGGTGGAGGCTGGATGAATAGGAGAAGGCTGGATGAATAGGAGACCGTGGAGGCTGGAGGAGGTGGACGGTAGCCCGTGGAGGATGGAGGAGGCCGACGGTGGAGATGAACAGTATCCCATGGAGTCCCGTTTTATGGTATGCCACACCCCTCCCCCCCCGTTTCGACCGTAGCGCTCCAACACAAGTCAGTTTCGTCCGTTTTGCGGTATGCCACACCCCTCCCGATGAATAGGACCCCCGTTTCGACCGTAGCGCTCCAACACAAGTCCGTTTCGTCCGTTTTGCGATACGCCACACCCCTCCCGATCAACAGGACCCCCGTTTCGACCGTAGGAGGTCCGTTTCCTCCGTTTTGCGGTACGCCAGGCCCCTCCCGATCAACAGGACCCCGTTTCGAACGTGGCCGGTCGAACAAAAGGCCGTTTCCTCCATTGTGTGGTACGCCATGCCTCGTTTCCATCGCCTGTTCTGTCCAAGCCCTCCCGATGAACACGACCACACATTCCGTTCCGACCCAGCCGGTTGGCTCCCCATGAACACGACGACGACGCTGTTTCTCCGTTCCGACCCAGCCATGTATGTATGCACGAGTAGGCGTTAGAGAACCTACCCGTATGTACGTATGTGGCCGTATTTTCTTTCTTGCACCCTCGCTGCTGTACGTACGTGTACATGCTACGTGCGCGCCTCTACTACAACACGTGCGTGCCTCTACATCTACGACACGTGCGCGCCTCTACATCGACCAGTATGTACGTACACGTTCGCGACCAGAATGACAACGCTACGTACGCTTCGACCAGTTGGGTCCCGACTGTCAGGCACTTCCTTGCATGCGAAGATGTAGCTGGTGGGTCCCAGCAGTCAGGGGGCGAATCGTTTTTTTTTGCCCGGACGCACTTCCTTGCGTGCGAAGGTGTATCTGGTGGGTCCCAGCAGTCAGGGGGGAAACGTTTTTTTCATGAAATATGGTGGCCCGTCCGGTGGGTCCCCGCTGTCAGGTGGAGGAATAATTATTTTGCGCGTAATAAGGAGGCACTTCCTTGCTGCGGCCGTGGACCCAGCTGTCAGCCTCTCCACGTACAGTCCACATCCGATGGAAGCCGTTCCTTGATCACATTGACCACGCTGCGCCGAGAGCACCAGGGCGGTGGACGACGGCGAGGCCAAGGAAGGGGACGACGAAGAGCCGGGGAAGACGCGGCAGTGGATGCCCACGCATAGAGGAGTACGAGGGTTCACTGGTTCGCTGCGGTGTGAGGCTGCCGTTGCCGCAGAATAACAGGGGGTGTGGGTGAGTAGAGGGATGGCTTGACCAGCGGTGGGAGTAGTAGGGGGCGGTGAGGCCTCCGCCGCATCGCAGCCGGCCACGGGAGGCAGGAGCACGAGGAATGACCGGCGCTGGTTTGGGCGGCTGGAGCAAGAAGACCAGAGGTTGAAGAAGCACTACGGCCGTTGGATGGACATCGTACGGTCACTGGAGCTACAATCGTGCATATTGACTAAGTTGACAAAGCCCTCCGTCCCCGTCAACTTAGTAGGCCCACAAGTCAGCCTGCCACTATACTGGGTCCCAGCTAACAGGGAGAGTATTCATTTTTTTCGTGCGTAATAAGGAGGCACTTCCTTGCGTGCGAAGATATAGCTGGTGGGCCCAAGTTGTCAGCGGCGGTAACATTTTTTCGCGAAATACTGAGGCCCTTTCGGTGGGTCCCCAATGTTAGGTGGAGGAATCATTATTTTGTGCGTAATAAGGAGGCATTTCCTTGCGTGCGGTCGTGGACCCAGCTGTCGGCCTCTCCACGTACAGTCCAGTTCAGATGCATGTCGGTCATTGACCACGTTGACCAGGCCGCGCCGAGAGCACCAGGGTGGTGGACGACGACGAGGCCTAGGAAGGGAACAACACAGAGGCAGGGAAGACTCAGCAGTTGTTTCCCACGCGGAGGGGAGTACGACTGAATGAGGGTTTACTGGTTCGTCTGCCGTCGCCGGAGAATAACAGCAGGTGTGGGTGAGTAGAGGGATGGCTAGGCCAGCGATGGGAGTACGGTGGGGCGGTGAGGCCTGCGCGGCATCACAACCGGCCGCGGGGAGGAGGGAGCAGGCAGTCCCGCCGGCGCTTGTTTGAGCGGCTGGAGCAGGTAGAGCAGAGATTGAAGAAAGCACGACGGCCGTTGGATGGCCATCCAACAGTCACAGCTTGTGCGTCAACCTTTTTTTAGGAAAGCCTCAAATCTGTGGAAAACAGCATACAACCCATCTGCCATTATTTCTAATAATTTACAGCCCATTTGCTAATTCTTAAGGTTTTCTTTGGAGACCATATTCTTTTTGTTAGCATTACAGCCCATATTGTGGCGACGGTTAAAAAATTATATGAAATTTTGCATATTTCGGTGCGGTCCGAACTGTTTTTAATCCCGAAATTTCGACTCACATTCAAACTGAATTTAAAACTAAATGTATATCAATATAAAATCCAACAAAATCTCCACGCATAAAAATTAATGTAATTTAAAATCTCGAAATGAAAAAAAGATATTTGAAACTAATTGCCGCTTTGATGTGTTTTAAAAATGTACAACCCATTTCTCATTACTGATGGGCCATTTTCTCGGTCAGCCGAATGAAAGCTCTCCTCGTCTTGAAAGATTTACAGCCCAACAGGCCTGACAAAGGGACTTACTTGGCAAATCACAAAAAACTGGGCTATGGCCGTGGACCCAGCTGTCAGCCTCTCCATGTACAGTACTCTTCCGATGGAAGTCGTTCCTTGACCACGTTGACCACGCCGCGCAGAGAGCACCACGACGGTGGACGACGGCGAGGCCTAGGAAGGGGACAACATGGAGCCGGGGAAGACGCGGCAGTGGAAGCCCGCGCGAAGAGGAGTACGAGGGTTCACTGGTTCGGCTGCGGTGTGAGGCTGCCATCGCCGCAGGGCCTGGCCAGCGGTGGGAATAGTAGGGGGCGGTGAGTCCTCCACGGCAGCACAGCCGGCCACGGGAGGCAGGAGCATGAGGCACGACCGACGCTGGTTTGGGCGGCTGGAGCAAGAAGACCAGAGGTTGAAGAAGCACTAGGGCCCTTGGATGGACATCGTACGGTCACTGGAGCTAGAATCGTTCATATTGACTAAGTTGACAAAGCCCTTCGTCCCCGTCAACTTAGTAGGCCCACAAGTCAGCCTCCCACCAATGTGGGTCCCAGCTAGCAGGGGGAGTATTCATTTTTTTTGTGCGTAATAAGGAGGCACTTTCGGTGGGTCCGAGCTGATAGCGGGGGAGGAGGGGACGTTTTTTCGCGAAATACGGTGGCCCGTCAGGTGGGTCCCAGCAGTCAGGGGGCAAATGTTTTTTTCGCAAAATACGGTGGCTCGTCCAGTGGGTCCCTGCTGTCAGTTGGAGGAATCATTATTTTCCGCGTAATAAGGAGGCACTTACTTGCTGCGGCCATGAACCTAGCTGAGACTCTCCACGTACAGTATACTTCTGATGGAAGTCATTCCTTGACCACGTTGACCTCGCCGCGTTCCATTGCATGCATGCGGCCATGGGCGTGGTGCGTCCGCACTGCTAGCCTCTCACGTACAGTCATCTTCCGATGACTCAAGGTTGTTGACCACGTTGACAACACCGTGCCGAGCGCACCCAGACTGGAACGACCCGGAGATGGGGAAGACGGGGCAGTGGAGTCGCAGATGGAGAGGAGTGGGAAACTTCACTGGTTCGGGTGCGCGGCAGCACAGTCGCGGTGCCGCCCATGGGAGACTGGAGCAAGAACAGAGGTTGAAGAAGGAGCAAGGCTGTTGGATTAACATCCAACAGTCCAGCTGCTAGAATCATTTGTTGATTAAGTTGACAAAGCCGTGCGTACATGTCCGCTTAGCAGGTCCACAAGTCAGTCACCAAATCTGACGGGTCCCAGCTGTCAACGGGATGAATAATATTTTTCGCAAAACAAGGAGGCACTTCCTTCCGTGCGAAGATACAGGCGGTGGATCCCAGCTATCAGGTGGAGGAAACATTTATTTTCAGCTTAATAAGGAGGAACTTTCCTTGTGTGCGACCATGGACCTCGTGGGTCCCAGCCGTCAGGCTCTCCACGTACAGTCCTCTTCCGATGACTCTCGTTTGTTGACCACGCCACACCGAACACAGCGAGGCGGTGGACGACGGCGAGGCCCCGGATGGGAACGACTCGGAGATGGGAAAACGTGGCAGTGGAGTCGCAGATTGAGAGGAGGAGAAGGGTTGTAACTGGTTCTGTTGCAATTCATATCAAACTCAGGTTCACAGGACACGTTCATATTCATAGCCAACATTCACTATCAACAACTCAAAAGATTCATATATACACAAGCTCAGCATATCTATGCATCCAAATGATTGATAGATCACACGACAATGTTCATACATAATTCACAAAAAGATTCAGATATACACATGTTCAATATGTTTATGCATCCAAATGATTGAGATCACAGCCAATATGATCCATGGACGAACTTTAATTACCTAGGGTACAGACAGGTAAATGGTGTTCAATCAGAGGTACTTCTTGCTAAAATTAGTTCTTGTACGAGTAAACTTTCAAGTACATAAGAGGCAGCACAGACAATCTGAACTTTGCCTGTAGGTTAATCCTCAAATAGTGGCCTCGTGCCGACGGAGGTTTGAGCAACTTGGCCACTACTTTCATCCAACTCATCTTGGTCCTATATCTCGCCAAAATTCTACATTGCAGACGAGAAAGGAGGCGGTTGAGAAAATGAACCACCCAAATTTTTTGTGCAGTTCAACTGAAATGGAGCATCCTTAGCGTGCAGACTGATTAAGTCCCAGATGAATATACGCATCAACCAACTTGTCTGGAATCTTTAGACTCCATGCCATATAGTTCGCTACCATATGTGCCGATAACCAAAAGGCACAACTTGGGACCAAAGACTGGACTGTGTTTTTCTGGGCTATGCACCAAGCAATATTTTTGGCGTTCACTCTCCTAATACTTGGAGTTTGACAATTGGTTGACGCCGGTTGATACTCGAATGAATATAGGCACTTCTTGTCAACATCGGTGCTTGTCTGAGTGAACTTTGGAGTACATAGTAGCAGCATAAGTACCTGTCCATCTGATCATTTTGTGCAGTTCTACTGAAATCACCCGATGTAATGATTTGCCTACGAGTTCAGGCTCCAAATTACTGCTTTATGAAATCGGCAAATAGTAGCACAATACCAAATTACCAATACATATGACAGGCACAATAATCAGGATAAAGACAAGTACCAACCTATGTGAGGTAGCATATCAATTACTATTTCCTTTGACTGGAAGCCGAGATAAGCCAAGCGACGGACAGCAAAGGAAGAAAGCAAGCGGAGATTAGCGACTGACAGGAAAGGACGGAGGCTGTCGAGGCAATGAAGCACCCAAAGTTTTTTGTGCAGTTCCACCAAAATCGAGCATCCCTGTTGGCACATATATTGAGAGAGTGAGATTACTGTAATAGTGGGACTAGTTGATGAAACATACACTAACAAATAGAAGCACCCTCATTATCTTAATGGGTAAAGTTAGCAACATAGTAGTCTTGCTTAAAGAGAGGTATTAGTTTATTTAATCAGTGCCAATTAGCTCAACTCAACACTCAAAGCATTGCCATTCATCATAGGTTGCAAAACTTAAAAGTGCAAAGATAAAGGAGTTTCTCATGACAGTAGCACGATACAAATAGAGATGGCAACAAACTAATAGGGATGAAGGCCTTAGGCCCGTACCAACCTGAGAAAAAAGCTTATTCATGTAGTCCCATAAGAGATGATAAAGCACTCACTGGAATCACACAATAGTATATATTTTTGTGCACTTCAAATGTATGGTTGAAATCACTCTTGTTTACCAGTGCTGAGATTATATCGAAAGATTATCAAGAACTTCCAGCAGAGTTAAAGCACTGGCTGGGATACAGTTCATTGTATTGTCTTGTGTAGTTCCACTAAAATGTATGATTGGCACAACATGATCCCTGTTTGCACAAGTAGGAACAAGGTGAAACCTTCATTAGCTTAGTGAGAAAGGATAGGAAGACATTAGCATATTACTCAAGCAGTAGCATCAAATTCATGATGGACAATACGCAAAACATTGCCTCATTGAACCAATGGCAATAAATTGACATGCAAAACAATAGCACTATTATGTCATGACACTAATAATATTCCCTTCCTGCTCCACCACATGATTCACCTCCATAGACAAACATTCACACGTACATGATTCAACATAGGGTCCTACTAAAGATTTGTTTAACTCCAACAGGAAAATTAGGCAGTAATAAATTAGTGGTACTTAAGTGCTCCTAATTAATTAAGTGAGACAGCAGAACTGGAAGGGCTCCCTGGAGGATCATCTCACATGTAAGGTAGTCGTTGCCGGAGCCCTTGAATAGCCTCGACTGAGGCCTCTGGCTTTAGCAAGATCGCCTTGGCACTGTTTCTTCTTCTTCTTCTTCCTCTTCATGCTATGTTCCTCTTTCTCCTCACCAGTTGGTGAAACCAAGTACATGATTGGCCTTCTAATTTAGAATTGGTTTTGTCAGTGAGGGAGTACAAGTGTACTAGTAAAAAAACAGCATTATTTTCTCATGGCAGTCGGAAAATAGAGATGAACACATGCATTAAATATCATTCTTACCTAAAGGAAGGTTATGGCGCCAATATGGATGATGAGGATTGGAACACAGATCTCCCTTTGTGCAGTTCCACCAAAATGAACCAACTGTTCCATCTGACATTCTAGTTAAACAACACAAAAGTCACTTCTTTTAAGAAGAGTTTTGTGCAGTGCACCAAAAGGTCACAACAACAACCAGGTGAATTGGATATCCCTGTTTGCACAAAAAGGCACAGAGGAAATAGTCAGAGTCTCAAACAATTACAGGCAAAAACATTTGGTTAAACTTGTCAGAGTCTCAAACAATTACAGGCAAAAACAGTGGCATGGTTTCATTTTTACCAGGGACATTATATTAAGAACAACTAAGGCTGCGTTCGGTTCACAGGTTTGGTGCAGGATTTTCGTAGGAACACAATTCCTACCGTATTCTTTCCCTTACAACCGTTCGAAACATGGGAAAGGTGAATAGTGTTTCATAGGAAAGCTGGTCTGGTAGTACTGATTCCATTGGATTAGAAACATCCACGCGCGACTCATTTTTTGGGCAGAAGCCCGAGGCAGGCGCTCGCTGCCATGCGTTAGACAGGTTGCTGTGCCGTGTTTGCCGGAATAAAAAAATCAACCTATGTGTGGTACGTGAGGTGAGGACAAGAGTAGTCACTGTGCAGCTGAATAAACAAATAGCATCTCATACTGCCAAGCATACTACTCTAAAAAAACAAATCTGTACATTTCGTAGTCCATCCGAACACATTCTCTTGAGACTTTCCTCCGGTTCACTGGTCCATAGTTTTATACCTACATTCCTTTCCTATTCCTCTATTTTCATCAAGACCTATGTTTTCTGCCCCTTTATTCCGACCGGAGCCTAAATATTCGGTATAAGGGCATGGGACAGTGGGTGCACCAGTAGTACAACACCATGTACGTAAACAGGGGCATAAAGTAGTGATCCATAGTTTGTTGCCCCGAGAAACAAACATCCAAGAAACATATCTGGGTAGGTCCCATTTTTGTTCACTCTAGACACCTACTCCTATGTGTGGATAGCAAATCTAGTCCTGGTCATACCACTATGTACAGCGTTACCCCTATATTTCCCTTTTCGACCAAGAGACCGGTTGGATGACCAGTCTGTACTACTTTCATCCCCGTTCCTTCCTGTTTGTACCAAGTCTGATGTACATACTAAATTCCCCCACCCCCACTTTATTTCAATGACAAGTATTTTCGGACGAAGGGAGTACAAGATTCGACTCCATGAAGTAGATTTACCTCTAACAATAGAAAAAAATAGGTGATGTTGGACCATCCGATTGAGAGGGGCTGAGAGATAGAAAATGATGCACATGCAACGACGTAGCGAGCTGGGGAAGTAGAGCCAAGGCGGTTTCGAACGAAGATATACCTGAAGGTCATCGGGATGTGGATAGGTGGGCGGCGGGAGGCCGGATCCGCCCACAGGCAACGACGAAGGGATCGGAGGACCTGCCGCGCCGGCGCTCGGCCAGAGATAACGGTGCTTCCGGCAGTGGGTCTCCTCCCTCGTCGTCGACAACAGCCTAAACGCTGCCCCTCCCCTTCACCGGTGGAGGGGGATACGTCCGGATCTGTAACCAGTGGTGAGGATAGAAAGCCAGTGTTTTTTGAAGGGAGAAAGACAGGGTTACTACCCCTATCTTGTTTAGATCTGGAGAGGATGAGAATGTGTGAATAGAGCAGCCCTAGCAAGCAAGTGCGGAGGCTCCGACCCATATATAAGTAGTGAGGTAGTTTTCCTTTTTCACTCGATCAAAACAATCATTTAAAATTGTGTACTATACTACATGCCAGGTCGCGGTTTTTTTTAGTTGTTGATTGTTTTTTGAGATAGGTACCCGCTTGTTCCAAGTGGTGTTACGGTGTGCCAGGTCGCACTTCGTATCGTTCAAGTCTGGTAGTACTACAAGTCCCTCCATTAAATGAACAACCACCCCCTCGTAAAAATTGTGAACAAGCCCACGGCTAAAATTAGCGAAAACGTGGGTTTCCCTAACATGCATTATTATTTATATTTTCTACTCCTTCCGGTCCTAAATATAAGTCTTTTTTATTAGCCACACCTAAGACAAGAATTTTTTTATTAGCAGTGAACCCCACATGTCATAGACACAAAAATTGTGGCAAGATTCCCTTAGGCAAGCCAAAGTGTGTCTAACAATTTGAGCAACTCAGGTTAGGCAAGTATGGCAAGTTTGGGAAAAATAATGTGGCAACATAAGACAAACATAGTCACAATCCAAACAGCCCCGTGATTTTTTGTGACATGCATGAAAATTTGGTTAGTTAAATTTATAGTCAAAATTTGGCAAGGTGCATCAAATCAACACATGCAAGTATCAAAAGGAAAGTCACGACATGTGAGGGAGTCCTGGATTAGGGGGTGTCCGGATGGCCGGACTATGACCTTTGGCCGGACTCCCGGACTATGAAGATACAAGATTGAAGACTTTGTCCCGTGTCCGGATAGGACTTTCCTTGGCGTGGAAGGCAAGCTTGGCAATACAATATGTAGATCTCCTCCCATTGTAACCGACTCTGTGTAACCCTAGCCCTCTCCGGTGTCTATATAAACCGGAGAGTTTTAGTCCATAGGACGAACAACAATCATACCATAGGCTAGCCTCTCTGATCTCGTGGTAGATCAACTCTTGTACTACCCATATCATCAATATTAATCAAGCAGGAGTAGGGTTTTACCTCCATTGAGAGGGCCCGAACCTGGGTAAAAACATCATGTCCCTTGTGTCCTGTTACCATCCGCCTAGACGCACAGTTTGGGACCCCCTACCCGAGATCCGCCGGTTTTGACACCAACATTGGTGCTTTTATTGAGAGTTCCTCCGTGTCATCACCTTCAGGAAGGATGCCGCACCCCGTCTTTAAAGACGACGCTGTTGCTAAAGGAGCTTTGGCTGTCGGCCAAACTCTCCGGCTAGGCGGTTTTCTAATGACCGCCTGTTCGGTCGCCGCGCCGACGATGACTTCTCGGGTCATCGAAAACAATCTCCACGTCAACTCGGAACTTGCCGAGCATTTAGATCCAATGGAGATCTCTTCCGTAAACGAGCTCTTGGATCGCATCGCCACCCTGGAAGTCGCTACAGACTACGATCAGATTGGGCTTAAACCCGATCCAAGAGAGATTGACTCTCCCCAGGTCACCCACCACGTCGAAGTGGTGGATGAACAATGCAGCGAATCTTCACCCATCCTAAGGACCAGATGTGTCAAGATTCCTGATCCCTCCAAGTTGGACACCCGCGGAGGGGAGGACGTCACTCAAGCCCTGAACCTAAAGTCAGGCAGTGGGCCTGATTCATTGGATAACGTCAAAGAACCCAAGCTTCCGAGTTCGGAAATTTCTTGGCCCCTGAATCTCAGGTTGGGCGAGGTCCCGGATTTAACTCCACCCGCCCACCCAAATATAAGGGATCTATCCCAAATTCAACAAGAGCCCAGAGAAACAGTACACCATTACTGGGCCAGATTCCTCCTGGTTATGAACAGGATAAAGGACCGCCACGAGGGGATGCAATTTCATTCTTCTACAACAACTGCACGGACATCGGAATCCTCAACGCCATAAGTCGCCGTGAAATTACACGCTTTGCCGACTTGGCATACATAGTACGAAAGTACTGTGCGACAGAAAGCGTTCAGAAAACCGAAACAAAATTCTGGGACAACCTGACCCTGAATACAATCCCAGTCCGAAATAAAAGGGCGCATTATCGCCAGGCACCTGGGCCAAACAACAAAAAACAAAAACCCTCTATAGGGTCTGAAACCGTACTGGAGGGATGGCTCAATGGACCCTGTAAAATTCATAGTACAGAGGGCGCCACACCAACTCATAGCCTTAGAGCATGTTGGATACTCCGGCAGGTGGCCATAAGCGGCGAGGAGCTTCTAACTCCAGAATCCGCAGAGGACCACCCCAGGAAAGCCAGTACAGTATCAACAGTCTTCGAGACTTTCACATCAAACAATGCAAGGAAACGAACGCTCCGCAGCCTTACCGAAGTCTACCAGGTAGCAACAATAAACCCATGGAGTGACACGGCTATTACCTTTAATGCCAGTGACGAACCTAAATTCCGGACAGCCCGAGCACCAGCCGCACTGGTCCTCAGTTCGATAGTGGACGGCTTTCGGCTTACCAAGGTACTCATGGACGGTGGCAGCGGATTGAACCTCATTTATGAGGAAACCCTACGAAAAATGGAAATAGACTTGAGCCGCATTGAGCGAAGAAACACAACCTTTAGAGGAATAATCCCCAGTCGGGAAGCGTGATGTACAGGAAAAATCACACTAGATGTGGTGTTCGGCACGTCGGATAATTACAGATCCGAGGAGGTCACATTTAAAGTGGCCCCGTTCAGCAGCGGATACCATGCTCTATTAGGGCAAGATGCATTCACAATTTTTCAAGCTATACCCCATTACGGGTGCATGAAGCTCAAAATGCCCGGACCCAACGGAATCATCACTCTTGCTAGCGATCCGGACATAGCGCTCCACGCCGAAAACAGCCACACTGGCACTCGAGGCATTATCCGAAGCCCTAGCGGCCAAGGAACTAACTGCGTTGCGCTCCACGGTGGACAGGGACGACGTGATACTCGACAAAAGATCCAAGTCCACCTCCTTCAAGCTGGCAGACGAAATAGTCAAGTTCAAAGTCCATCCAACGGACACTACAAAAAGGGCCTCCATCAGGGCACAACTAAACCCTGATGTAGACGCCACACTAAGAGAATTCCTACGCGAAAATTGGGACATTTTTGCCTGTCACCCTTCAGACATGCCAGGAATCCCACGCAGGCTGGCCGAGCACAACCTGAACATCCTAAAAGGATTCAAGCCTGTTAAGCAGGCTCTTCGGCGTTTCTCCGACCCTAAGAGACAAGCCATGGGAGAGGAGCTAGCCAAACTACTGGAAGCCGGATTCATCAGAGATATAAAACATCCGGACTGGCTAGCAAACCTGGTGATGGTACCAAAGAAGGACAAATCCTCGCGCTTATGCGTCAATTTCAAAGACCTCAATAAAGCCTGCCCAAAGGATCCCTTCCGCCTCCCCCGCATTGATCAAATAATTGACGCCACCGCAGGACACGATTCATTGTGTTTCCTTGACGCATACTCTGGCTACCACCAAATTAAGATGGCAGAGTCATACCAAGCCACAACGGCATTCATCATCCCATACGGCCCATTCTGCTTCAACACAATGCCCTTCGGGCGCAAAAACACCGGCGCAACATATCAGCGCATGATTCAGACATGTCTGGCCAACCAGATCGGCAAAACAGTTCAAGCATACGTGGATGACGTGGTCGTCAAAACCAAGCATGTCGAAACTCTAATAGACGACTTGAGGCTCACGTTCGATAACCTCCGAACATATGACATTAGGCTTAACCCGGAAAAATGTGTTTTCGGCATACCAGCCGGAAAGCTCTTGGGCTTCATCGCATCCGGTAGAGGAATTGAAGCAAACCCAACCAAGATCCGAGCTCTGTCACAATTGGATATTCCAAAAGATCTCAAGCGAATACAAAAATTGACTGGATGCATGGCGGCTCTAAGCCGCTTCATCTCCCGCTTGGGGGAAAAGGCATTACCCCTTTACAGCCTCCTCCGGCGCACCGGACACTTCGAGTTGATGGATGCCGCCACGGCCGGACTCGAAGAAATAAAAGCCATACTGGCAACAAACCCGGTCCTGGCCGTGCCTAACATCGGCGAACCAATGTTGTTATACATCGCGGCAACTCACCAAGTTGTAAGCGCAGTCCTCGTCGTCGAACGAGAAACGGACGGACACAAATTCCCTGTCCAGAAACCAGTCTACTACGTGTCCACTGTCCTCACTCCATGCAAGTCCCAGTACCCGCATTACCAAAATATAGCATACGCAGTGTTAATGGCATCCCGGAAGCTACGACACTACTTTCAAGAGTGTTCAATAACAGTAGCCTCCGAAGTACCTCTTAATGATATCATAAACAACCGCGACGCAATGGGCCGGATTGCCAAATGGGCCATTGAGATCCTCCCGTTCGACATAACCTATAAGCCACGGCGAGCCATCAAGTCGCAAGCCTTGGCTGACTTTGTCGCTGAATGGACTGAAGCCGAACTCCCTAAAGAGTACGACACATATTCCAATTGGATCATGCACTTCGACGGCTCCAAAATGCTGGCGGGTCTGGGGGGCTGGCGTCGTTCTGACGTCCCCAACAGGAGATACAGTCCAATATGTACTCCAGATAATGTATACGGACTCCAACAATGCAGCTGAATACGAGGCCCTTCTACATGGACTCCGGATGGCAGTCTCCATGGGCATTCAACGCCTAGAGGTGCGTGGGGATTCGAACCTCGTGATATCTCAAATAAATGGAGACTTTTATGCCAAAGATCCGAAAATGGCAGCTTATCGCAACACCGTCCTAAATATGTCAGCTCGGTTCGAAGGGCTCGAATTTCACCATATTGCTCGGGAAAACAATCAGGCAGCAGACGTCTTGGCACGCATCGGCGCAAAGCGCGATGCAGTCCCCCCCCAACATTTTCCTAGAAAGGCTATTCAAGCCATCCGTATAGTGGGAAGGGGAATTCGGAAATTACAATTCGGACCTAGCCGCACCACCTAACATCGAACATTCTGACGCAATGGAAGACTCCGCTAGCGAGGTAACACCGTCAGCCCACGTAATAATGGCAGTAATTGCCCCGTGGACAGAACCATTCTTAGCCTACTTAACTAGGTAGTAACTTCCCGAGGACTAAAATGAGGCACGCTGCATAGTACGGCGATCTAAAGCCTATAAAGTCCACGACGGAGAGCTTTACAAGAAAAGCCCCACCGGAGTCCTTCAAAGGTGTATCTCCGAAGAGGAAGGGTGGAACCTCCTGGCTGAAATTTATGCCAGACTCGGCGGGCACCATGCCACAGACCGGGCCCTTGTAAGAAAGGCCTTCCGTACTAGATTTTATTGGCCGATGGCCCGGGCAGATGCTCAGGACTTAGTCCAGCAAAGCGTTGGTTGCCAATTATTTGCTAATCAAAGCCACATGCCACCTACCGCCCTCCAAACTATACCCATTACCTGGCCTTTTGCGGTCTGGGGGCTTGACATGGTTGGACCCCTTAAAGGAGGAACCCACAAGCAAAAATATCTACTGGTCATGGTGGACAAATTCACCAAATGGATAGAGGCCAAGCCTGTTAAGACGGCCGAATCCGGACCGGTGATAGACTTCATATTAGGGGTTGTACACCGTTACAGCGCACCCCACAGCAACATCATGGACAACGACACAAACTTTACGGCCGACGAGGTTAAACTCTGGTGCAAAAACATGGGCATCAAGCTCGACTACGCTTTAGTCTATCACCCACAAACTAACGGTCAAGTCAAACGAGCCAATGGTCTAATCATGAGCGGCATCAAACCCAGATTAGTGCGATCCCTCAAGGAATCTGACACGCAATGGGTAGAGGAGCTCGACTCCGTACTCTGGGGGCTGCGGACCACGCCAAATCGCACTACCGGATTCACACCATTTTTAATGGTATACGGCGCAGAGGCAGTCCTGCCCTGCGACATAATTCATGACTCACTTCGCGTGCGCATGTACGAAGAAAGAGAAGACGAGCTCGATCGGCAGGACAGTTTGACGCATTGGATGAGGAGCGCGACGTGGCAAAAGCCCGTTCCGCATTCTATCAACAGCAGGCTCGAAGATATCAAAGCAGAGAAGTACGGGCCAAAACTTACAAT
The DNA here is from genome assembly GCF_002162155.2 of Triticum dicoccoides. NCBI lineage: Eukaryota > Viridiplantae > Streptophyta > Magnoliopsida > Poales > Poaceae > Triticum > Triticum dicoccoides. The sequence continues at coordinate 657,897,537 of NC_041387.1, read as the reverse complement.
GTTGGCGAACTAGTTCTGCGCCTGCCGGACAAGAAAAAGAACAAACTCAAGCCCAAATGGGAAGGTCCCTTCTTCATCGACCAAGACCTGACTGGTGGAGCGTACCGTCTGCGAAATGCATCGGATAACCGACTCGAGCCGAACCCATGGAACGCAACACGCCTACGAAGAGTCTACGCCTAGCACCGGACTCTGTGTTAGTCTCTTTCCTCTGTCTATTTTTTACACATTAGCTGTCTTATATTTCTCTCCTTCTCCCTCCCATTTTCTTACAAGCCTTTAAGGGCTCGCTTGCGCATTGTTCGCACATAATTGACGCGCTACCCGTGCTCATTATACCTGGGGGCTACTTTATTAGAAGCTTTTATACACGGGCCTCATGCCCAACACATGTGTCACACTTCCGCATGTACCTTTTATTCACCATTATATGCATCGATATGACTTAAGTTTTGGCCAAGCTGGGTTGCCTGGCTCCTGTGCTTACCCCTATGTTCCCGATTGTTCAGCTAGGTGGTAAAGGGAGCACCTCTACGATTGTTACCGCCGGGTCAGACAGATGTGTACCTCAGACTGGGTGAAGCCGAAAGCTAGCGTTCTTAAGGGAATATTCGGTCGGTGAACTAACAGATGATTTTTCACTTGTTTATTTATCTGCCCCCAGATGCTTTTCTGCTTTTTTCGCAGTCCGGACATGCACTTTAGGGCATGCCTCCCAGGGAAAGGAACCCCTAATGGAACTATTCTCTCTAGAAGATGTTTCTTACTAACCATGTAATATAACATAACTAGTTGGGCACTTGTTTGCTAAAGCACTAATGACCCCTACACCTGGTCTCCACGCATGCCCCGGTTCTTGCATAACCGAGAGGGTATTCGGACACACTCCGGACTATCGGGTCCAGAGGTTGAAGAGAAAAGGTCCGCAATGACAAACGATCTACAATCTGGCTAGAAGGCATTTTACATGTCATTTTAAATTACATAGTCAATTTGACTGGGTATATTCTTCTTCAATACCATCCAACAGGCTGTCCAATTTACAATCCTATTGGGAATACTTGGCGGCCAGCTCTACCTGGCCGTACACTAAACTGACAGGGATCTCCTTCCCGTCGGGCCCCACAGGTCCAACCTCGGCCATGTGGTTTGGGTCAGCCTTCGTGTACCGCGTCTTCACCATGGCCCAGGCCTCCCTGGCGCCTTGAAGGCAGTCCGATATCTTCCATAATCGGAAGCGCTGCCGCGCTCCCTTCAGCTTCTCTACAAGCTCTCCAAGGCCTTCGGCCATGGAGAGGGATGGCCACAAAGCCTGGACGACGCCTTGTGTCGCCTGCCGAACTCGTTCATGCAGTTGCGATAGCTCGGGAAGAAGGTCACCCGTAGAACCGGGCATTTCCTCCGCAGGCCGACCTGTCAGCATATCTACAGACATAACTCTGTCAATCGACTTCCTCGCCGAACTCTTTTTCGAAGATTCATTCAAGCACTTACTAAAAATGCCGCGTCGAAGTCGCTGATTCTCCTTTACGGAATCCGACACCTGAGCACGAACATCCTTTAGTTCCTCGCCCAGCTGGGTATTGGCATCTTGAAGCTTGTTCTTCTCTTGCCTCACCCTCGTAAGCACGCTCTCACCGGCCTTTAACTGGCGCAAGATTTGTTGCTTGTACGGATCCACTCCGGCCCCATCTGCACTGTTATTGTCAGAATTGCAAACATGCCGCACTTCACAACATACTTATCTTTCGAAGCATATATTACCTGAGGGGGTCCCCTTGGCCTTCTCTGAAGCGGCTAGTGAGGCCTCAAGTTGGGCCTTGCACTCTTCCAGCTCCTGGGACAGTTGCGTATTCTTTTTTGTAAGATCCTGCATAACAAATGATCCTTAAATCAGTTATTTTAACTGTTTCAAGTCTCGGGGGCTACTGACATATATAACCATCAGATTTACTCACCCGTATGTCTTTTACATACTGCTCTGTGGCTCTGGCTAGACCATTTTGAGCGGCACGGAGGTACGCATCTCCCGTATTAAAGGCGTCCAATGCCTCTTGGGAAAAACATGCGTCACGAAGAATAGTCCGGCGACGCCTGTGGTTCATGGCACTCTCCACCTCTAAATTGGTGGCAGATAGCCCGTCCATGTCCTCTGTCGGAGGAGCGTCCGGTGCGCGCCCCGTGTTCGCCTCCGCTTCCGGACCCAGCCTTGAAGCCTGGCCGGTGGATATAGTCCGGCTGGCGCTCTTCTTCCTGAAGAGAGCATGAACATTAGTATGCCTTGAAGGCATAAACCCTGGGCATTAAAGTCGCACGCTGTACCATTCCGCCGGCGTCTTGATCCGGTCCGCACTTCTTTTTAGCCTGCCGGGCCTCAATGGCCCTTGTTGGCTAGCCACCGCAGGCTCGGCCCTCCGCCTCGAGGATTTCCCCTGCAAAAAATGCCATTGGTATACGGCGATCAAAAATAAGCATGGATGGATCCTATTGAAAGTACTGGGACTTCAGTCTCGGTTACCTTTGAGGCTGGAAGTAGTCCCGGATAATCGGCCGTAATGGCCACTAAGGTGTTGTCCTTACTCATTTGATGAAACACCCCATCAATCAGCTCCACGCATAAGTCCGGGTCCTCTTGGGAGTCCGGGTTGAGGGACCGTTCCGGGTCCTCGGGTTGTGGAGGAGGGCTGTTTATCTCCTTTACAGTCTGGCGAAGCTCCTGTATTAAAATTGCTAGACTAAGTACTTAACTATGGGAATTTGAAAACAGATTGACAAGTGAAAGTGTTCGCTTACCCAGCTTGGAGGATTGTACATAGAGAATCCGCCCTGTGGGTTGACACGGAGGAATTCCTCCTCTTCTCCCTTGTACAAAGCAGATAAGATCTTCTTTAGAGTGGCGGCCGAATCCTGCCCCTTGCGGCCGCACCGGGTGGCGTCGTCCTCCCCGTTGAAATCCCACATGGGGTGGCCTCTGTACTGAAGCGGCTGGACCCCCCGCGTAATGTATGTGGCCATGACTTCGATCATGGTCAGTCCGGAATGAGCTAACAACCTTATCCGGCTCATTAGGTAAAGGACATCCCTGTCAGTTTCCCTCTGAGGGCTCCATGGACGCCAGCTCAGGTGTTTCTTTAAGGGGGCATTACTGAACTCAGGGAGGACGATCCGTACAGGGTCCGGCAGAGGGACGTCGTCTATATAAAACCATTCTGAAGGCCAGTCCTCGGATGCCTTCTTTGGGGTTCCGGATAGATATCCGGTCCCGGCGACGCGCCATAGTTCGGCTCCGCCCACTTGATAAATCGACCCCTCCTAAGAGCGGGGAACGAGGCAGAATAACCTCTTCCACAGCATGAAATGGGCCTCAATGCCCAAAAACAGCTCGCAAAGGGCCACGAAGCCCGCAATTTGCAGTATGGAGGCAGGCGTGAGGTGGTGTAGCTAGAGGCCATAGAACTCCAGTAACCCCCGGAGAAACGGATGAATTGGAAATCCGAGCCCTCTTATCAAATAAGGGACAAAGCATACCCGCTCTCCTTTGGAGGGATTGGGGACGCTCTCCGCCTGTTCTCCGCCACTATAGGTAGCAAACCCGGCTCGAACTGGGACCATGTACGCTGGGGGGAGGAGCCCCTTGGTTTGGAGCGCTACTAGCTCGTTGTGCGGGACGGAATACCTCTCCCAATCTCCGGGCCGAGGGCTGGAGGGGCGAGAGGAGGAGCTGCGTTGACCAGCCATGGTAGAATGGATCTTTGTGGAATGCGCTCCGATGGATGCTCGTGGAGGGAAAATGGTGTGATTTCGGATCTAAAATCCCTGTCTCTTTTATAGGCGGCCCCTTTGCGCAGCTAAGGGGGTAAATGACAAAAAGAACCCCTGTCTTTTCACATTCTTTTGACACGTGGAAAATGGCCATTATCGGGCGCGGAAGCCGAGGAGCGTGACATTCATCAGAAGCCGGACACTATTCGACAGGTATATGGGATTTGGAGAAGAACCCGCCTTGCAGTGCCGAGGACAAATCTGCGCGCCGGACTCATCGTCATTGAAGCCTGGTTCGGGGGCTACTGAGGGAGTCCTGGATTAGGGGGTGTCCAGATGGCCGGACTATGACCTTTGGCCGGACTCCCGGACTATGAAGATACAAGATTGAAGACTTCGTCCCGTGTCCGGATAGGACTTTCCTTGGTGTGGAAGGCAAGCTTGGCAATACGATATGTAGATCTCCTCCCATTGTAACTGACTCTGTGTAACCCTAGCCCTCTCCGGTGTCTATATAAACCAGAGAGTTTTAGTCCATAGGACAAACAACAATCATACCATAGGCTATGCTTCTAGGGTTTAGCCTCTCTGATCTTGTGGTAGATCAACTCTTGTACTACCCATATCATCAATATTAATCAAGCAGGAGTAGGGTTTTACCTCCATCGAGAGGGCCCGAACCTTGGTAAAAACATAGTGTCCCTTGTCTCCTGTTACCATCCGCCTAGACGCACAGTTCAGGACCCCCTACCCGAGATCCGCCGGTTTTGACACCGACAGCATGCATGCATGCGTTGTACTCCCTCCATTTCCAAATATAAGTCTTTTTAGAGATTGCAACAAGTGACTACTCCCTCCGTTCCTAAATGTAAGTCTTTTTAGGGATTCCACTACAAACTACATATGGATGTATATAGACATATTTTAGAGTGTAGATTCACTCATTTTGTTTTGTATGTACTCTAGTTCATGGTGAAATCTCTAAAAAGACTTATATTTTGGAACGGAGGGAGTACATACGAAGCAGAATATGTCTACTCCTACATACGAAGTAGCCCATTTGAAATGTGTAAAAAGAGTTTTATCGAATGTAGTGCTTTGATGTGTCGCGTCAACTCGTACAAGCCCAAGAAATTTGATTACTACGACGCCCTCTCCCTCGTGGACTGAGCTCTAGTGCCTTATCTGCACCTGCCTTTGGCTGCATGACAGGTGGGCCAACCACTTGTTGGGCCCACCTGTCATGGACGCAAAGGCAGGAGCAGTAAGTAGAAGCTTTCGCTACACGCTATCCCTCCCGCATGAGGTGGATAGACATGCAGCAGTGGATTCGATACTATAGAAGTAGGAGTAACATCATTGTTCGTCTTCTCGAAGAGGCGAAGAGCCAAGTGCAAACCGAACATGGCAGTTGCAAATGCTCGCGTGGTGCGGTTCCTTGGAGTACTAGCCAGGCTCTTGCATGAGACAAAATTGCTATTGTTTAACAATTAAACTCCATTATCCATTGGTTGATACTCATTCTGCATAGGTCCACGCGCTTAGCACCATTTCCTCCTGGGGTCACCAATGTTTATTTGCTAATTAATAGCATTCCATGCAATGAACTAGCCATTGCAAGTCATTAAAAGCATGCACACCTCTCATCTCTTATTGGTTGATACATATGTCAAGAAACAAGAAACAAGGTAGAAGTTAATGCACCGCGCCTAAGTGTTTTGGGACTATTTGGTTTTCGTAAGATGACTTACACACCCAGACGGAGGGAGTAGTATAGACCTGTAAACCGGAAAGGAGTATTTGCCTTTCTAGAGATTTCAACAAGTGACTAGACTTCAGCTAAAAAAAACAAGTGACTAAACTACACCGTGTGTAGTACCCCCTCCCCTCTGGTTTATAGGGCTCAAATCTCAAATCTCATGAACCAAGGGATTTTGCGATTGGAGGAATGTATCTCGTACTTTACAAAACTAACCTAATTAAACTCGTGCATTAATTACGTAGTTCTCTTGTTTTCCTCTCCGCCTTGGTCGCGGTGCACAATATTGAGGCTAGCCATAGTGGGAGTAACTTAGGTAGTAACTTAACACATCCCAAGACAATTTTTCTTATGTGGCAAGTATTTAATGAGGAAAGAGGTGCTTGTGGTAACATAATATGTTACTGTAACATAGCGCTTTCCGAGGCAAAATGAGTCTATGAGATAATAAATGAAGCAATCTATGATACTACTACTATGTTACTTTGCACTGTGGAGGTAGTTACTTACACTAGTGTCATATGCATGACACTAGTCTAAGTTACTCCCCACTATGACCAGCCTGAGAGAGTGCTTTGATATGTTTTAGTCTCATGACTAAAAGTAGTGGGAATAAAACTTGTTAGCCTCATCCATGCCTGGATCCAAATACTAAAGAGACTAAAATCAAGTTAATGACATTTCAAAGCACCCGAGCCCGCGTGCCATCCACCAAATCACAGCGAGGTGCTACAGTCGAGACTCACCTGTCACCCCGGTGTGGCCGTCATGACCCGTCATATCACAAAACCCACACCTTTACCAGCAGTAGTAAGGTGGCCTCCAAGTTGGACTGGACGAAGCAACCATCATTTCATTGGAATGCTCGTTCAAGCCCTTTCTTCCCTTTCTTGAAGAAAACCTCACTCCAGGCTACTCACTTATGCCATTTTTCTTCTCTACCGACGAAGGAAAGGTGGGCGAATCAGTTATGCTACGATATTTTCATTCCAATAATCTTCTTTTTGCGAAGCACCGACCGATTCTCACATCCTATTCTTTTCCCGTTTTCATTGCGATTGTGGTTTCCTTTCGATTGATTTTTGTTTGTCAGTTCATTGATGGATCCTGGAGCACTAGGCAAAGAGTTGCCGACGGACAACCCACTGGAGACAGCGATCTCCAAGAAGCGAGCACCGACCAACGAGTTGACCATGTTAGCGGGCCAACCCATGGAGACGAAGAACTCCAAGAAACAAGCACTGGCCAAAGAGTTGAGGATGTTGGCGGACGAACTCCTCAAAGAAAGTTGGAAGAACAGCAAGGGCCCCACCGTGCCTACCCCAGGAGCTCTGATTGCCACCTATGTGAGGCTCAAGACCGAGTTTGAGGAGATAGTCGCCGTTGAGAAGCAGTATTCCCCTGGCAAGGTGATGGCCCCCATCGAGGACGAGGAGATGGCCCCCGGAGGGATGAGATCCCCCGGTGAGCTGCACATGGTAAAAAATAATGGCTTATTACCATAGTTGTGGTTTTTGATTATTTGCAATGCGCTTGCTTTTTGATTATATGCAATGTGCTTGCTAATATGTTAGTGTTGTGCAGGTGCTGGTGGTTGCCCTTGATGATTCCGATGTTGTGGCCCGTCCTGTTGGCATCGCCCCGGAGATCGATTCCGATACCGCTGTCCATCCTGTGGACATCACCCCAGAGATTGATTCCGATGTCGCGGTCAGTCCTGTGGACATTGCCCCAGAAATTGATTCCCATGCCGCTGTCCGTGTTATGGTCATTGCCCGAGAGGTAGTTGGTCGCGCTAATCCTTCAAGGTAGTTTGCATTGCCCTGTGTTTAATTACCAGAATGATGCGTGTTATCAAACCATCTTAGGGCTAGTGCACTGTCTTGTGTGGGCGGATCTTGGTACTTTTGTTTGATAGTGAATCATGCCAACCCTCTCCGAGTTATGGAAATAGATGTATCCTCACCAGCTTTTGATGTAATATATGGCATGCTTAGATGTAAGTTTGAACTGTTTATCATATCAGCAGAGCTTGTTTGATGATTCTTGGTGTTAGTAGGCTAGCTACTGTGCGAGCTATAGTACTTGCAAAACACTCACCCAAGAGAAACGTTGGGGCTGATGAGCTCGTGGTACGCTTATACTTATCCCTCGTCGATCGACCAATAGCCCTAGCTCCTAAAATTGTAGGCTTCGCGATCGATCAGACAATAGTCGACATACATTCAGGCCTCATTTGGTTCATAGGGTAGGAAAATCGTAGCAAAAGTACAGAGAACGTGCAACACAAAATCATAGCAGTGCAGAGACGTACTCACTCCATTCCAAAATAGATGACCTAGGCGGGCTAGTTTGGCCTAGTGGGTTTCAGTGATATGACGTGGTACAGTGCCGTCCAGTCTTCGCATGTGGTAGCAGTATTGCGGGTATAGTAAGTTTTATTGAAGAAGCGGAATTCAATGAAGTCATGATGGTTCCTTCGTCCGAACAACTTACGGTGGGAAAGGTTGGGCCTGCGATACGACCGGGGTAGACCAGGATAATTTTGTGCATGGCAGGTGCACCAGGATGGTCGACGTCCCACATGTCGGTGAATGAAAGTATTCTTTCTGATATAGAGGACGAGCAACGAGTATTCATTGTTTATTTTTGATGAAAGCTATTGTCTCCACTGTTACTCCTTGACTTTGTCAATGCCTCTCTCTCCTCCACATAAGCGGGGACTACTTGCTATGTATGCAGCGGGCAGCTGGTGTCTTGAGGGTCCAGGGCGGTGAGGGCGGACTCCGGAAGCGGTCCGGACTCCATCATGTCCCACCTCACATTATCACCATATATTTCTTGGAGTCCGTGCGCGGCGGGCGGGCGATCTCTTCTCTCTCCCCCGTTTCTCTCTTCTCAGCCGACACCCGCCGAGTGATTATATTTCGACTATCGACGGTTTATTCAATTACGGTCCCACATGTCAGTGAAATTGCAAGACAACGCGTGTCCCCTTTGGTGAGCAGCGTGCGAGCCGAACTGTCGGGGTTGCGACACGTATGAGTCGTATGTGTGCCGCCTTTTCCTTTAGAACTTGCGAAGCATAACATTTTCGCGCAATCGATTGATAGAAATCCAGAACAAAATGATGAGGGCGGTGCTTTCCCGCTCGTTAGGCGGGCTAGTTTGAGTGATATGACGTGCTACAGTGCCGTCCACTTGCTCCATTTTTATGTAAGCAAGAGTTTACACTCATACGCGGGAGGAGTGCGAAACACCGCGGATCTGATTTTGATCGAGGGATAACTGTTCCCTGCCAAATAATGGAGGATTGTTAGCGATTATAGCATGATAGTTAGGGCATCTCTAGCGCTGGCCCACAAATTTACACTGGCATCTCTCCGAGGACACTGATGGATGCCATCCGATGCTGCCCGCATGCCTTTCGACAACTATATGAACTAACCGGACGAAATTCATGCAAACAAAGCAAATTTCAAATTAACCGGATGAAATTCATTACATTTTGAAAACTTTTCCTACAAACTGGATGAAATTCATTACATATTTCGCACAAACCATACTAAACCTACTGTAAACCTAATCTAAACGATCGTCGGCGCCCGACCACCAAGTCCGGCCATGAACCCGAGAAAGCCGGCAATTTCCTTTGCCTCCTCCTCATCCGCCTCGATAACCTCCTCCTCCGGCCGGAGCACAAGGTAATGAAGATTTCTGCCTCCATGTCGCTGTCAAGCGGCTAATCGGCCGCCGATGTTTACCCCACCAAGCTTGGTGTTGACTGAGTGGAGTAGCGGTGGCCTTCCCGGGACCAGAGCGGCGGCGACCTACCGTGTACTACTCTTCCTGGCTACCGGCTGCGCCCGCGCAGGCGCGCCGGCTTCGTGGTCGTGGCGGCGGACGGCGGCCTGGGGGGTGCCGGCGATCTCCTTTGTTTGCTCCTGCGACAGTACGTCGAAGAGAGCTTTGGAGCGCGCCCGGAGCAGAGCCGCCAATGTCCCTCGTCTGCTCCTGTGAGAGTACGTCCAAGAGAGCTTCGGAGCGCCACGAGGCCATGGTTGAAGTGGTGCCGACAGAAGGAAGGGACTAGAGGAGAATAAGTGTGGGTCTTTGGCTATGGCTGGGAGCTGGGGCTCAAGTTAATATAGCGGGTGAATGGCAATGAGCCGCGGCAGACGGATGGACAACTGGCGCCGGAGTAGGTTCGTCGGGCGTGAATGCGGACGCTGCTTCAGTTACTTAACTGCAGATGCGTTTAGGTGACTGACATGTGGGCCCAATGGGTGTCTGGACCGCATAACAGTGACACACCAATTGCACCTGCAGTTAAGTCCAGTGAATGCGGCATTGACATTCTGGAGAGACGGTGACCGTTTCAGGTGCATGCGGACTGTTTGACTGGTCAACCATACAAATACGGAGCTATACGCTGAGCCAGCGACCGTATAATCACCATATCTCGTATACAATGATCAAAGTGAGCTATCAAGACAAGTTCGATGACCGCCAATGCATTTTACTCGGTAATAAATGACCAGGATTGAAGGGGAATCCTAATTTGCTTCGTCTTCGGTCCTTGAGCTCTTGACAAACCAATGCACTATACGGTTGTCTGGCCACTCCACCCCAGAGCTCTCACCAAGCGTCGTTCATGCCACCGCGCCGCACACTAACTGGTAAGGCAGCGATGGCATCCCACCGTGCCGAGTTCCTCGCCGCCCACGAACACGCACAAAATGGTAGGGAAGCGATGGCATCCCGCCGTGCCGAGTTCATCACCGCTCGCGACCTCACAACTATGTGGGAGGAATTTGAAGATGCCAAGGCCGAATGGGCGGTAGAGCAAGAGGCGGCCAAAGCCGCACACAGGGAGCGGAAAAGTCAGAAAGCACTAAAGAAAAGAGAGGCCCGCCGCCGCAAGAAAGAAAAGGACGCACGCGCTGCTGCGGAGAGGTCGGCGGAGATCCAAGCACGGTGGGGTGTCACCGACAAAGCCGGGAAGGAGAACGACAGCGTTTGGCCAGCATGTGAGAAGTAGTAGTACTAGTAGTTAGTGTGTGTGTCAGTGTCTGAGTACGAGCATGTACCAGTACTACTAGTTACTACTATAGTTTTTAGAGCAAATTACCAGTACATTAGCCTAGACTAAGTGGAAAAATTCCTATCCTATGCATCAAATGGCATCTCTTTCTCTATAGGAATTGAGATGCATGTCATCTCACTTCCTATGATTTTCATATTCCTATCCTATGAACGAAAGGAGGCCTCTGTTGGAGTAAATACAGTAGCTAGCAGTACTGCTGGTACAGTAGTTTTCTTCAAGAAGCGGAATTCAACGAAGTCATGATGGTTCCTTCGTCCGAGCAACTTCAAAGTGGGAAGTGGGCCTGTGATTTGACGGCTCATTAGTCATTGTTACTGCGGCGCGACGACCTGGGTGACTCTCCCTTGGAGTTCTGCGTGCATGGCAAGTGGATCAGGATGGTCGATGTCCCACATGTTGGCGAACGGAAGTATTCTTTCCGATATCGAGGAGCAAGGAAACCGCGTGGTATAGTATCACTGCTGATTGGTTCGCAAAAAAATAGTATCACTGCCGATTTATAATTATTTTTTATTTCTGATGAATGCTAGCGTTTCAACTCTTACGACGAAGGGTGCCAAACACGGCACATGCTGGATGTCCCACACGTCAGCGAAAGGAGTGGAACATTAACAGCATGGTAGAGCCCATCGTAAAAAAACAGCATGGTAGAGCGTTTCCACTTCTTCCACTTCTGGGTCGGAGACCACACGTAGTAGTACTCAGCTGTATGAATGATACAAAGTGCGACCTGGAGAGAAAGACAGGTCTAGTTGGAAGGTCTCGGGGCATACACGTAAACAAATATAAAAGTTAATATGTGCCTCCAACTAATATAGTAGTAGTACAGTACTTAGACACGTACTCCATAACATCACAGTGCATTGCACGTACAACATTTAGTGGTAGTACGTAGTAAGAGACAAATGCCGCCCAAGAGTTCCCTTCTCGACCTACTTTTTGGTGTTTGGTAGAGTGTATGGAGGGTGCATGAGTCCATACTAGTTTAGCACAAATACACTAGAAGCATGCATGAAGAGAGCATGCATGAAGAGGGGTGTTGAGTTGAGCATGCATGAAGAGGGAACAACTATGCTGAGACGAGAACGCAACCAAACACACCCTGTATGCCACGCATGTTCATACCATTTGTGCCTTTCTACTCCACTTACTGCGCTACATTACTCAGGTTACGTCCACTCCTGGGTACATGTCCATCTCGTAGTTCCAGTGCCACGTGTTCTTCATATAGATGGAACGATCGTTGCATAACACGTGCGCCTTGATGCTAGATGTCTCACGTGTTGGCAAAAGGATGAACAAAGCTCACGTAAAAAAAAGTGGAAGAACATAGATTCCGGATGACCAAGAAGGAGCAAGGAACCTCATGGTGGAGCGTCTGCGCTCATAATATTTAATATTCTTCAGCGATATAAAATTAACCAATCATCTCCACAGTGGACTGGAAGAGTACGAACACGGCAGCCCAGTGTAGTTACATCATAATAGTACATGGCTAACCCACGCTATCACCATATTTCTTGGCTTCCGTGCGACACCTATCTCTAGTAATCCAGCAGCCTGTATCGCTTCTCCCTCCTCGTCTCTATCAAAGTGCGGCGGGCTGGCGTTTCTGCCATCTATTGAGGTCGGTTAACTATCACATGTTAGCGACATGCCAAGAGCATTCTAAAAAAAATTCCTTTCACGTTCCTTTTCAAAAAGAAAAAAATCCTTTCACGTCCAAATTTGCCGGTATGCTTTGAGCAACTTGCATGTCCTATACTACTCCTGTTTGATACTCTAACTTAGCTAGAGGTTAGACTAACTCATGACTAACCCTGAACTAACTGTAGCCAAAGAGGTGTTTGGGTGACAGGGTTAGATTGACAATAAATGCACTTCATGGACAGAGAAAAGTGATTTTTCAGTGGTCCCAATGAGAACTATCTCCAGTTAGCACCTCTTGGGTGGGATAGTTTTTTTTGGTGGATTTGGTGCAACTTGCTCGAATTCAAACCCTCATGCTTGGATACTTTAGGGCTATTTGAGCCCCAACTAGCTCAAACTAACTCTAACCCATGGATCCAAATAGGGCCTATGGCCAGTCTCGACGCAGAGCAGTCACGTGCACCGGGAAGCAGCGCTCTCTCGGCCATCGCACCACTTCAAAGCCGGCGCCAGTGAGAGGTCGCCTCCGCTCTGGCCGGGCATTAATGCGGCACTGACGCTCCAGGAGACGCTGACCGTTTCACGCGGGAGCGCGCGCTGGCAAGGGAGTATAGGTTTTGAACCGTTTCAGGTGTAGTAGTAATGGTAGTTTGCAAAACTACTCAATTATTGCACTCAGTTTCCTAAGAAATTGTGGTAAAAAACATTACTCCACAGCCCACTTCCCTTCTCCTTCCTGCTCGTGATTTACGTGGCCATGTTAACGTGGTTGTGTCAAAAAAATGTTACTTCCTGCTCGTGATTTGCGTTATATAATTACAAGCAAGATTCTCGTGCATTGCACGGAACATCAATATGCATTTTTTTACAAAACACCTATTGTGATTGACCCATGCATGAGTAATCCCATGTGTAAAAACTAATGATATCTTGAGAATTTTATCGAAAAACTGGTATCTCGAGAATGTCATCGAAAAATGAAAGATGAGAGATACAGCGAGGAGGAGTGGAGCGTGGTGGTGACTGGTGGTCGGAATGGGCGGAGGCATGGGGATGGACGGCGCCGGTAGGCGGCAGCGTCCACCATGCATGATAGATTGTTCCAGAGACTTATTCCTTTTTTAATTGCTGAGCAATGAGGTTGCGGGAGATAATGATGTGGAGAGAGGTGCGGGTATCTTTTGTAAAATTATCATAGTTTGCTTCCTATCTGTTAGATATAGATCATACGGTCTGTATTACAAGATGGCAGGCACACCATCATCACCAACTCGTTTTTTATAAGGGTATACAGATGATAAGTTTGCTGACTACTAAACTAAAGTGGAATATGTCCATGTTATGCAAGTAAATAAAGGTGATTGTTTATCATATGGGTAAGGTTGGATGAAGGGTGGTAGGAACAAATGCTCCGCCTAGAGCATGTGTGTGTGAGATGGAGTCTTAGTGTGTGTGGTGTGTGTGTGTGTGTGTGTGTGAGAGAGAGACATTGAGAGAGAGGAGAGAGATGGTGTCTT